>NC_064819.1:86963101-87266131 GCF_024166365.1 Elephas maximus indicus | reverse complement strand
ACAGAGGACTATTAAAAAAACAAATACTCCAGCAAACATGAAAACCTAAGGAAATGGACAAATTTCTAGAAACACACTATCTACCCAAACTAACACAAAATGATGTTGAAAATCTGAACAGACTCATAACAAGAAAAGAAACTCAAAAGATAATTTAAAAACTACCAACCAAAAAAAGCCTTGACCCAGATGGTTTCACTGGAGAATTCTACTAAACATTCAGAGAAGAGCTTATACCAGTACTATTCAAACTATTTCAGTACATAGAAAAGAAAGGGATACCACTGAATTCATTCAATGAAACCAGCATAACTCTGATACCAAAACCAGGCAAAGACACCATAAAAAAAAAAAAAAGAAAATTACAGACAATATGTCTCATGAATATAGATGCAAAAATT
This sequence comes from Elephas maximus indicus, assembly GCF_024166365.1. Lineage (NCBI taxonomy): Eukaryota > Metazoa > Chordata > Mammalia > Proboscidea > Elephantidae > Elephas > Elephas maximus. The sequence goes on along the minus strand of NC_064819.1, from coordinate 87,265,730 downwards.
CTCAACAAAATTCTAGCCAATAGAATTCAGCATCACATCAAAAAAATAATACACCATGACCAAGGGGGATTCATATGAACTAGTCATGGATGGTTCAATATTAGAAAATCAGTGAATGTAATCCACCACATAAATAAAAGAATCACATGATCATCTCAATTGGCCCAGAAAATGCATTCGGCAAAGTCCAACACCCATTCCTTATAAAAACTCTCAATAAAATAGGTATAGAAGGGAAATTTCTCAACATCATAAAGGGCATCTGTACAAAATCAACAGCCGACATCATTCTTAAGGGAGAGAGGCTGAAAACATTCTCCTTGAGGACAGGAACAAGACAAGGATGCCTTTTATAACCACTCCTATTTCACATTGTGCTGAAGCACTAGCTAGAGCAATAAGGCAAGAAAAAGAAATAAAGGGCATCCATATTGATAAAGAAGAAGTAAAACTGTCCCTATCTGCAGATGATATGATACTATACATAGAAAACCCAAAAGGTTCTGTGAGAAAACTACTGGAACTAATAGAAAGGTGCAGCAGATTAGCATGATACAAGATAAACACACAAAAATCAGTTAGATTCCTGTATGCTAATAAAGAGAATGAAGAAAAGGGAATCAGGAAAACAATACCATTTATAACAGCCCCTAAAAAATTGTAATACTTAGAAGTAAATCTAACCAGGTATATAAAAGACCTATACAAAGAAACCTACAAGGCATTACCGCAAGAAACCAAAGAAGACCTACATAAGCGGAAAAACATACAATGCTTAGAGTTAGGTAGACTCAACATTGTGAAAATGTGAATTCTACTCAAAGTAATGTACAAATACAGTGCAATCCCAATCCAAATAATAACAACATCATTCAAAGAGATGGAAACACTAATCAGTGAAGCCATCTGGGCTAGGGCTTTTTTTTTTTTTTTGGTGGGTGGGCAGTTTTTTATTATCTTTTCAATCTCTTCTCTTGTTATGAGCCTGTTCAGATTTTCAACATCATTTTGTGTTAGTTTGGGTAGATAGTGTGTTTCCAGAAATTTGTCCATTTCCTTAGGTTTTCAAATTTGTTGGAGCACAGTTTTTCATAATACTCTGTTATGATCCTTTTTATTTCAGCTGGGTCTTGTGTTGTCCCCCATTTCATTTCTTATTTGGACTATTTGTGTTCTATCTTGTTTTTCTTTTGTCAGTTTGGCCAGTGATTTGATGATTTTGCTGATCCTTTCAAAGAACCAACTTTTGGTTTTGTTGATTCTGAGAAGATGGTCTTTTTAACAAATTGTGCTGGCAAAACTGGATATGCGTCTGCAGAAAAATGATACAGGTAGGACCCATACCTCATACCATACACAAAAACTAATTCAAAGTGGATCAAAGACCTAAATATAAAACAAAAACTATAAAGATCATAGACGAAAAAATAGGGTGAGCGCTACAGGCTGTAATACACAATGTTAACAGGATACAAATGATAATTAACAATACACAAATACTAGAAGATAAGCTAGGTAACTGGAACTTCTAAAAATCAAACACTTACGCTTATCAAAAGACTTTACCAAAAGAGTAAAAAGAAAATCTACAGAAGGGGAAGAAAAAAATTGGGCTATGACAAATGTAACAAAGGCCTAAACTTTAAAATCTACAGGAAAATTCCACACTACCACAACAAAAATCAAATAATTCAATTGAAAAATGGGCAAAGGATATGAACAAACACTTTACCAAAGAAGACTTTCAGGTGGCTAACAGACACATGAGGAAATGCTCATGGTCAGTAGCCATCAGAGAAATGCAAATCAAAACCACAGTGAGATGCCATCTCACTCCAACATTACTGGCACAATTCAAAAAAACAGAAAGTAACAAATGTTGGAGAGGCTGCAGGAGATTGGAACTCCTATGCTCTGTTGGTGGGAATGCAAAATGGTACAACCATTTTGGATAATGGTATGGTGCTTCCTTAAAAAGCTAGAAATAGAAATACCATAAGATCCAGCAATCCCACTCCTAGAAATATATCCTAGAGAAATAAGAGGTGTCACACAAATAGACATATGCACACCCATGTTCATTGCAGCATTATTCACAAGAGCACAAAGATAGAACAACCTAAGTGCCCATCAACAGATGAATGGATAAAAAAACTATGGTACATACACACAATGGAATACTACCCAATGACAAAGAAAAATGATGAATCTGTGAAGCATCTCACAATATGGATGAATCTGAAAAGGTTTACACACAAAAGGAAAAAATCTTTGGTGGTTATGAGAGAGAGGAGTGTTGGGGAGGAAAAAACACTAAATAGACTATAGGTAAGTTGTAACTTTGGTGAAGGGTAGACAGTACACAGTACTGGCGAAGCCAGCATAACTTGACCAAGGCAAGGTCATGGAAGCTCCATAGACACATCCAAACTCCCTGAGGGAACAAATTACTGGCATGAGGCCTCAGGACCATGGTCTCAGGGAACATGTAGCTCAATTGGCATAACAGTTTATAAAGAAAATGTTCTACATCCTACTTTGGTGAGTAGCAGTCTGGGGTCTTAAAAGCTTGTGAGAGGCCATCTAAAATATCCCACTTGTCTCTCCCCATCTGGAGCAAGGGAGAATGAAGAAAACCAAAGACAGAAGGGAAAGGTTTGTTCAAAAGACTAATGGACCATAACTACCACAACCTCCATCAGACTGAGTCCAGCACAACTAGATGGTGCCCAGCTACTACCACTGACTGCCCTGACAGGGATCACAATAGAGGTTCCTGGACAGAGGTGGAGAAAATGTAGAACAAAATTCTAACTCACACACACACAAAAGACCAGAATTACTGGTCTGACATAGGCTGGAGAAACTCCTAGAGTATGGTTTCCAGACACCCTTTTAACTCAGTACTGAAGTCACTCCTGAGGTTCACCTTTCATCCAAAGATTAGATAGGCCCATAAAATAAAATGAGACTAAGTGGGCACACCAACCCAAGGGCAGGGACTGAAAGGCAGGATGGGATAGGAAAGCTGGTAATGGGAACCAAAACTGACACGGGGAGAGTACTGACATGTCGTGGGGTTGGCAACCAATGTCGGAAAACAATATGTATATTAATTGTTTGATGAGAAATTAATTTTCTCTGTAAATCTTCATCTAAAGTACGATAAAAAATAGTTTTTAATGTAAGAGATGTTGGAATTTCCCATTATTTTAAAATCAAATAAACGGAATTTGAGTAAAAAAAAAATTCTTAGGATCAAATGAGAATGAATATGTGTCTCTCCAAAACCTTTGGGACACAGCAAATGCAGTTCTCAAAGGACAATTTAGAGCAGCAGACACATCAAAAAAAAAGGGCCAAAATCAAAACATTAACCCTACAACTGGAACAAATAGAAAGTGAGCAAAAAAGAAGCCCACAGTTACCAGCAGAAATAAATGAATTAGAGAACAGAAAGAATCAACAAGACCAGATGTTGGTTCCTTGAAAGGATCAGTGAAATTGACAAACCACTGGCCAAACTGACAAAAGAAAACCAGGGGAGGAACCAAGTAACCTGCGTAAGAAATGAGATAGGTGACATTACAATGGAACCAACTGAAATAAAAAAGGATCATAACAGAATACTATGAAAAATTATGCTCCAAGAAACCTGAAAACCTAGGGAAAATGGACAAATTTCTAGGAAAACACCATCCACCTAAACTAACACAAACTGAAATAGAAAACCTGAATAGACCCACAATAAAAGAAGAGATTGCAGAGTTAAGGGAAAAAAAATTCCAAAACAAAAAAGAGCCCTGGCCCGGAATGCTTCACTGGAGAATTCTACCCTTCATAGAGGAACTCACATCAATACTACTAAAGCTATTTCAGGCCATAGAAAAGAAAGGAATATCCTGAATTCATTCTATGAAGTCAGCATAATCCTGATACCAAAGTCTAATAAAGATGCCACAGAAAAAGAAAATTACAGACCAATATTCCTCATGGACATAGACAAAAAAAATCTCAACAAAATTCTAAATTGAATTCAATGTATCAAAAATAATGATAACGATAATAATACATCGTGACCAAGTAGGATTCATACCAGTTTTACAAGTATGATTCAACATTAGAAAATCAATCAACATAAACCACTACATAAGTAAAACAAAAGAACCATATGATCATCTCAATCTATGCAGAAAAGGCATTTGATAAAGTCCAAAACCCATTCCTCTTAAAAACTGTCAGCAAATTAGGAATAGAAGGGAAATTCCTCAACATAATAAAGGACAGTTATACAAAGCCAACAACCAACATTATTCTCAATGGAGACAGACTGCAAGCATTCCCCTTGAGAATAGGAACCAGACAAAACCCACCAAAAAGTCCAGTGCTGTCGAGTTGATTCCGACTCATAGTGACCGTATAGGACAGAGTAGAACTGCCCCATAGAGTTTCCAAGGAGCGCCGGGTGCATTAGAACTGCCAACCCTTTGGTTAGCAGCTATAGCACTTCACCACTATACCACCGGGGTTTCCAGGAACCAGACAAGGATGCCCTTTATCATCACTTTTATTCAACATTGTACTGGAATTCCTATCCAGAGCAATAAGGTAAGAAAAGGAAATAAAAGGCATACAAATTGGTAAGAATGAAGTAAAACTATCCCTATTCTCAGATGATATAATCCTATACATAGAAAATTCCAAAGATCCCACAAGAAAACTACTAGAACTAATAGAAGGATTCAGAAGAGTAGCAGGATACAAGATCAACATAAAAAAATCTATTGGATTTCTACACAAAAACAAAGAGAACTTTGAAAAGGAAGTCAAGAAAACAATACCATTTACAATAATCCCCCATAAGATAAAGTAGTTAGGAATAAACTTAGCCAGGTAAATAAAAGATCTATACAAAGAAAACTACAAAACACTACTGCAAGAAACAAAAAAAGAACTACATAAATGGAAAAACATACCATGCTCATGGTTAGGAAAGCTCAACATTGTGAAAAGATTTACTAACCAAAGGGACCTACAGATATAATACAATCTCAACCCAAATTCCAGCAACGTTCTTTATGGAGATGGAAAAACAAATCACCAACTTTATACAGGAAGGAAAGAGGCCCTGTATAAGTAAAACAATATTGAAGAAGAAGAACAAAATAGGAGGCCTCACATTACCTGATCTCAGAATCTCTTGTACAGCCACGGTAGTCAAAACAGCCTAGTACTGGAACACTGACAGATGCAGACCAATGGACCAGAATTGAGAAGCCAGAAGTAAATCCATCTACCTATGGTTAACTGATCTTCATCAGAGGGCCAGAGGCAGTTACATGGGGAAGAGGCAGTCTCTTCAATAAATGGTGCTGGCAAAAATGGACGTTCATCTGTAAAAAAAAAAAACAAATGGATCCATACCTCACACCATATATAAAAATTAACTCAAAGTTGATCAAAGGCCTAAATATAAAACCTAAAACTATAAACCTCATGGAGGAAAAAAAAACAGTGCTAAAGGCCCTAATATGTGGCATAGAGTACCAAACATAAGTAAAAATGTGCACACAGCACAAGATGAGCTAGAAAAACAGGACTTCCTAAAAATTAAACATTTATTCTCTACAAAAGACTTCTCCAAGAGTCAAAAGAGAGCCTGCAGACTGGGAAAAAATTTTTAGCTACAGCATATTTGACGGGAGACTAATCTCTAAAATTTATAGAAAATGTCAACATCTCAACAATAAAGAGACAAACAATCCAATGAAAAAATGGACAAAGGATATGAATGGACATTTCACCAAAGAAGACATCCAGGCAGCTAACAAACACACGAGGAAATGCTTGCCTTTTTGATTATTAGCTATTAGTCAGGTGAAAATTAAAACGAGGTACCGTCTCACTCTGACACTACTGGTACTCAGCAAAAAAAACAGAAAAGAAAAAACATAGGTGATCTTGTGGGAGATTGGAACTCATACACTGCTGGTGGGAATGTAAAATGGTACAACTACTTTGGAAAACATTATGGCACTTCCTCAAAAATCTAGAAATAGAAATACCATATGATCCAGGAATCCCACTCCTAGGTATATACCCTAAAGAAATAAAAGCTGTGACACAAATAGACAGGCACACCCATGTTCTTTGCAGCACTATGCACAATAGCAAAAAGGTGGAATCAACCTAAATGCCCAGCAACAGATGAATGGTTTAACAAGCTGGTACATACACACAATGGAATACTTCACAACTTAAAGAATAATGACAAATCTGAGAAACATCTCACAACATGGATGAAGTTGGAGGACATTATGCTGAGTGAAATAAGTGAATCACAAAGGACAAATACTGTATGAGACCACTACTATAAAATAACAACAAAAGATTTACACACAGGGAAGAAAAGAAGGGAAAAAAAATTCTTTGATGGTTATCAGGTTGGGAGGGAGAAGGAAAATTTGCTTATTAGATAGAAGGCATGAGTTAATATTGGTGAGTGGAAAGGCAATAAATTGCATAGGGGAAGCCAGTACAACATGACCAAGGCAAGAGAGGATGCTTAGAGAAAGATAAGATAAAAGGCAACTACTGTAACTACTATACCTTAGACAATCCTGTAGCAATAGTATTGACAAATAATAATTTATGAGTGGACAAATAGGTAGATAAATATACCAAGAGGTGCAGGAAGATGTAAGGGAACACACCCACTGGCAAATATAGGCTTGGTGCTAGATACTACTACATCCATGACTGTAGGTACGGCTCATATAATAAAATAAAAAATTATATATAGAAAAAAATATAGAGAGAGAGCACACAATATTTGTATTTTAGATGGTTGGGGTGGCCATCTAAGATACAACTATTGGTCACTTCCCATCAGGAGTGAGGGAGAGTGAAGGAGACCAAAGACTCAAGGGAGCAATTAGTCCAAAGGACTAATGGACCATGTGAACCACAGCCTACATGACCCCGAAAAGAACTAGAACTAGAACTAGATGGTGCTCGGCTACCAATACACACTGTTCTGACTGAAATCACAACAGAGGGCTCTGGACAGAGCAGGAGAAAATTGTAGAACAAAAAAATAAAATTCACAAAAAAGTCCAGGCTTGCTGGTCTGACAGAGACTGGAAACCCCTGAGACTATGTTCCTAAAACACCCTTCTGACCTGGAAATGAAGGCCTTCCTGGAGATCACCTTCCATCCAAATGATAGACAAGCACGTAAAATAAAAAATAATACCTGAGAGGAACGAACTACTTAGAACAATCAAGTATAAGATGAGATGGCAGGAAGGGACAGATAATTAGGATGAAAGAAAATGGGGAAACCAGGGCTGAAATAGGGAGAGTGCTGACACACCATAGGGAAATGAAACCAAGGTCATGAAACATTTTATGTACAAAATACAGAAAGGGAAACTAATTTGCTCGGCAAACTGTCACCTACTGCACAATTTAAAAGAATGACTTTAAGGATTCTTTTTTTTTTTTTAATAGAACTAACTTTATCGAAAATTTTATATTTTTCTTCAACTAGAGCAGAAACTCTTCTGGACAAATTTTTCTTTATTTATGTAAGGTTGGCTTTAAACTATTAAAAAATCAAAATATAGCTGTACTTACCACCTTCTCCCATATTAATCTATAGTGATCTTGAGTGAGTCTCATGTTTCCTGGCATAATTAACCTGGACTCAGTTCCTCCAGAACTTGAGTAAAGTAAAACTTCAGAGCACCCAGCAAGTTCTCCGTAGTACAATATTAGTCTCAGTAGCCAGGTCCTCTTATCCCACAACAAACAAGGGAGTGTTCCGCTTAGAACTTAGACCAGCACTTGGCAACCAAGAGAGACCTTGAGTGGGGGTGGTGATGGGGAAGGATAGACAGTGCTTTCCAAATATTTTCATATCATTACTCATCTATAGTAGAAATTTACAAGACTGCTCTTGGGCAAAAGAGACTAGATGAAGTGACCCTGTCCATCCTAGACCTTGCCTAGCAACCGCAAAGTTTGGGAGTATCAAAGTCTTTTTACACATGCCCTATTCAGGGATTGTCGTTTGAGAATCTAAGCAGTTGAGAACTTACATGCCTCCATCAACAGTCAATGTTTTCTTAATGTAAGTATTATCTTATGAGGCCCAGTAAGCCTAATTTTCAAAACAAATTTAAACAAAGGTTCCTCCCCTCGGGAACCCATTCCCGTTTTATTTTAGGTAGCATCCCAAGTGCAGGGGTGAGAATGTCATGTTCTCATTATTGTTAACTTATCAACCCAAATTTAAAATGTAACAACCCTTGAACAATCAAGAGAAATTTTCAATGTGTCCAAATTTCTAGGATTTACATACCTGGCATAATAGGTTTCCCATATATAAATATACATAGATTTAAATTTTCCATTTTATTGAGAAAGAATTTAACCAGTGATATTGGAATCTATGGGTGGTAGCAGGGTTCACTCAGTAACTACAATCTGGGGAATGTCTGCCAACCTGAACTATAGCAGATTGTACCCACTTCCAGTATGCTTCATGCTACAGTCACTAGACTTGAAGAATGCTTAGCCTGTGTCAATCTGTCGGTCAATCTGTCAGGTCAATCTGTCAGGTGCTAGCATGCATTAAAATCTAAAGGTGTAATATTGTACTTGTTGTTGGGAAAACATGGATGAACCACCAAGATTTAATTACAGCTAGGTGTTTGTAAAGCAGCAGCCCTCTGCTTTATTTTTTCCCCAACATGCTTGAGAGATAAAACACACTGAAAATATGTTACTTTCAGGGTATTGATAGAAGAAATACTGACTCTGGCTTTTGGCAATTTTCAGATATAAAACCACTGTAATGCATCTTAATTGTAAGATTATCATAGACCATAAGAAACAAGTCAAGTCTGTTGTTGTTGTTAGGTGCTGTTGAGTCCGCTCCGACTCGTAGGGACCCTATGCACAACACAGCGAAACACTGCCTGGTCCTGAGCCATCCTTATAATCGTTCTGCTTGAGCTCATTGTTACAGCCACTGTGTCTAAGGGACATTAACTCTTCTCTGTAGACTTCCAGTAAGTAGGTATTTTGTTTGAAAGAAATGTGAATTAGAGGAGATTATAACCAAAGAAATCATCATAAACGGAGCTTCGGTTATTGCTGAGTTTTGAGAATTGATGTTTATTCATTACTGGATAGAATTTCCTTCTTTTCACCTTCATATGCTGCCAGAGAAACTACACACTCCATGAGTGAGAACACAGAGCAACATTGTAAAATATGATGACACCACTGAGCTTAAGGTAAGACAAGGCAGAGAGCTACTGAGGTGCTTGAGGAAGCTGTTCTTATCTTGTCTGGATAAATGTTAAACATAATGGCCACAGGAATAGATGGAATTAGAAGGGCATACGAAAAATAATCCCATCATCTGCCTTCTAAAGTAAGACCTGGTCACATATAAACTTATTGGATTTACATACTTACTAGTTCCTACCCTATTTGCCCCCACAAGTCTGTCAGTTTGTCCTACTGTGGGGTCTTGTGTGTTGCTGTGATGCTGGAAGCTATGCCACTGGTATTCAAATGCCAGCAGGGTCACCCAGGGCAGACAGATTTCAGAGTTTCCAGACTAAGACAGCCTTGGAAGAAAGACCCAACAGTCTACTTCTGAAATAGCCAGTGAAAACCTTACGAATAGCAGCAGAACATTGTCTGATATGGTGCTGGAAGATGGGCCCCTCAGGGTGGAAGGCACTCAAAAGACAACTGGGGAATAGCCGCTTCCTCAAAGTAGTGTTGACCTTAATTGACACAGATGAAGTCAAGCTTTTGGGACCTTCATTTGCTGAGGTGGCACAACTCAAAAAGAGAAAAAACAGCTGCACACATCCATTAAAAATCAGAATATGGAATGCACAATGTACAAATGTAGGAAAATTGGAAATTGTCAAAATGAAATGGAACCCATAAATGTTGATAACCTAGGCATTAGTGAGCTGAAATGGACTGATATTATCCATTTTGAATATGACAATCATATGGTCTACTATGCTGGGAATGACAACTTGAAGAGGAATAGTGTTGCTCTCATTATCAAAAAGAACATTTCAAGATCTATTCTCGAGTACAACGCTGCCAGTGATAGGATAATATTCACATGCCTACAAGGAAGATCAGTTAATACAACTATTATTTAAATTTACGCACCAACCACTAAGGCCAAAGATGAAGAAATTGAAGGTATTTACCAACTTCTGCAGTCTGAAATTGTTTGAACATTCTGTTGGGATGCATTGATAATTGATTGGAATGCAAAAGCTGTAAACAAAGAAGAAAGATCGGTAGTTAGAAAATATTGTCTTGGTGATAGAAATGGTGCCAGAGGTCAAATGAAAGAATTTTGCAAGACTGATGACTTCTTCATTGCAAGTACCTTTTTTCACCAACATAAACGATGACTATATATGTGGGCCTAGCCAGATGGAATACACAGGAATCAAACTGACCACATCTGTGAAAAGAGACAATAGAAAAGCTCAATACCATCAGTCAGAACAAGGCCAGGGGCTGACTTTGGAACAGACCATCAGCTGCTCATATGCAAGTTCAAGGTGAAGATGAAGAAAATTAGAATAAGTAGACAAGAGTCAAAGTACAACTTGAGTATATATCCCACCTGAATTTAGAGACCATCTCAAGAATAGAGCTGACGCATTGAACACTAACAACCGAGGACCAGACAAGTTGTGGAATGACATCAAGGACATCAGACATGAAGAAAGCAAGAGGTCATTAAAAAGACAGGAAAGAAAGAAAAGACCAAACTAGATGTTAGAAGAGACTCTGAAACTTGCTCTTGAACTTTGAGTAGCTAAAGCAAATGAAAGAAATGAGGAAGTAAAAGAGCTGAACAGAAGATTTCAAAGGTCAGCTTGAGAAGACAAAGTAAAGCATTTTAATGACACGTACAAAGACCTGGAGTTAGAAAACCAAAAGAGAAGAACACGCTTGCATTTCTCAAGTGGGAAGAACTGAAGAAAAAAATTCCAGCCTTCAGTTGCAATATCGAAGGATTCTATGAGGAAAATATTAAACAATTTGGGAGGCATTTAAAGAAGATGGAAGAAATACACAGTCACTGTACCAAAAAGAGTTGGTACATGTTTGTAAGTTTCAGAAAGTAGCTATGATCAGTTACCGATGGTACTGAAGGAAGAGGCCCAAGCTGCAGTGAAGACACTGGTGAAAAACAAAACCCAGAAATTGATGGAATATTAATTGAAATGTTTCAGCATAGAGGCGCAGCACTAGAAGTGCTCCTCTATGCCAAGAAATTGGAAGACACCTACCTGGTCAACCGACTGGAAGAGATCCATATTTATGCCTGTTTCAGAGAAAAGTGATCCAACCAAATGTGGAAATTATTGAACAATATCATTAATATCACACACAAGTAAAATTTTGCTGAAGATCATTCAAAAGTGGCTGCAGCAGTATATAGACAGGGAACTGCCAGAAATTCAAGCCAGATTCAGAAGAGGATATAAAATGAGGAATATCACTGCCGATGTCAGATGGATCCTGGCTGAAAGCAGAGAATACTAGAAAGATGTTTATGCAAAGGTATTGGACTGTGTGAATCATAACAAATTATGGATAACATTGCTACGAGTGGGAATTCCAGAACACTTAATTGTGCTCATCAGGAACCCGTTCATAGATCCAGACAGAGGCAGTCATTGGAAAAGAACAAGGGAATATTGAATGGCTTAAAGTCAGGAACGCTGTGTGTGAAGGTTGTATCCTTTCACCATACCTATTCAATCTGTATGCTGAGTAAATAGTCCAAGAAGTAGGACTATATGAAGAAGAACGTGGCATCAGCATCAGACTCATTAACAACCTGCGTTACACAGATGACACAACCTTGCTTGCTGAAAGTGAAGAGGACTTGAAGCACTGACTGATGAAGATCAAAGACCACAACCTTCAGTATGAATTAAACCTCAACATAAAGAAAACAAAAATTGTCACAACTGGACCAATAAGAAACATCATGATAACCAGTGAAAAGACTGAAGTTGCCAAGGATTTCATTTTACTCGGATCCACAATCAACACCCATAGAAGCAGCAGCCCAGAAATCAAAGGACGTACTGCACTAGACAAATCTACTGCAAAAGATTTCTTTAAAGTGTTAAAAAGCAAAGAGGTCAGTTTTAAGGACTAAGGGACACCTGACAAAAGCAATGGTGTTTTCAATCATCTCGTACGCATGTGAAAGCTGGACAATGAATCATGAAGATAGAAGAAAAATTGATGCTTTTGAATTACGGTGCTTGTGAAGTATATTGAATATATCATGGACGGCAAAAGAAAGAACAAACCTGTCTTGGAAGAAGTACAGCCAGAATGCTCCTTAGAAACAAGGATGTCAGACTTCGTCTCACATACTTTGGGCACTTTATCAGGAGGAATCTGTCCCTGGAGAAGGACGTCATGCTTGGTAAAGTAAAGGGTCAGTGAAAGAGAGGAAGATCCTCAACAAGGTGGATTGACACAGTGGCTGCAACAATGGGATCAAGCATAGTAATGATTGTGTAAATGGCGCAGGACGGGACAGTTTTTCGTTCTGTTGTACATAGGGTCGCTATGAGTCAGAACCGAGTTGAGGGCACCTGACAACAACAAAAACAAACTACTTTTAGCATATTGCTGTCTATGCCACCTGGTATAACCATTCATCTCAGTTTTTGAAGGTTATCTATGTGCTAACAGGGCATAGGTATTAATAATCATTTAACCTATATTTAGCATTTTAATCTTTAGCATTATAAAGAGTCTTTCTTAGTTCCCTTTAAGACTTATTGGACTTAATTCCTTTTTGTTTAATATCAAGAACATGATCCTTAATTTCTCTTTATTGAATGTGCTTTGTAAATCTTTGCCCTTCATTTTATATTTGTTTTTGGTTTTGTTTGTTTTAGGTGTGTTCTTTAAATATAGCATGGAGTTGAACTTCGCTTTATTAGCTAAAATGAAAAACATCTTTTCTTTGAAAAGGTAAGTTGGGTCTATTTTCACTTATTGATTCAGTTGATAAGTTTTGACTTATGGTGTTTTAGTATATATTTATAAATATGTGAAAACATAATATATTCATCAATTGTGAATATATAATCATAAAAAGTATATAAAATCTTTCACTATGAGGTCAGTTTTCTTTTCAGCTGTCTTCATTTGGTATTATTGTGGTATTTAGGAGATCTGAACTTTTTTTTCTTGTGGCTACTTTCATATCAATTCCTTTTATAGACTTTTTATAGTATGAGCACTATTGAAATTTGTTAATAAACTCTTTTTCCCTCCATTTTGTCAGCATCCACTTCAAAATGGCTACTCATGGTGACATTATGTATAACAGAACAAAATGTTGCTCAGTTCTGCCATCTTCATGACTGTTGGTATGTTATTCCACGTTCTGATTACTAATGGATGTTTGTTGCTGTGCCTGCCCCATCAGCCCAATGAAGGTCATGAAGGCTTTATACCATCCAGTTCGTTAAGGTCGACTCTACTTAGAGAAGGCAGCCCTTCTCCCATCATATTTTGAGTGCCTTCCAACCTGGGAGCTCCCCTTCCAGCACTATCTCGGACAATATTCTGTCATGATCCATAGAATTTTCATTGGCTAATTTTAATTTTCAGGAATAGCTTGCCAACTCTTTCTTCCTAGTCTGTCTTAGTTTGGAAGCTCTGCTGAAACCTACCCACCATAGGTGACCCTGCTGGTATTTGAAATAACATCAGCATGGATTCCAGCACCACAGCAACACACAAGCCACCACAGTGCAACAAACTGAGGGATGAGTGATGAGATATTCTTTTAACCCTAATTAATACTTGATCAGTGAGATTTTTGTTTTTCCCATATACTCCCTCATTTCTCATCCTTTTGTTTTGTCTTTGACAGATGTATCTACATTATCAGAGCATATTCCAAGTACTTATTCCGTACCCCTTATCTCCACCATTTAGACTTCTCATTGTAGAGATCAAACTTTGGTTGATTTTTTTTCTTCCTTTTCCAACTCATCTTTGTGCCCGTTTATTGAGATGAATAGAAATTATTGAATCTTATGTGAGATATTCCAAGCATGAATGAAATAAGATATTCCAGACACTCATGTTTAAGTCTCCCATGATTTATTCAAATAAGTTCTGCTCTAATTGTATCTTTTTCTAAATTAGTGCCAGTTTTAGTTTTGTTTTGTTTTTAATCACCGGGTTTATTTCAGAACAAGTCTAACAATTGAAAGGACTTGCTGTCAACCTCAATGCAGTGGGTAACTAATTGAACATACACAGCATTTCTTCAGAGAGCCCTGCCCCAAGGAACTTTCTCCATTAATCCATCTGGGCAAAGGATAAATGACTTGTTTGAAAACAATGCTCAAGAGACCTCACGAATAGGATACAAATAACACATTAGCTGGGCATCCCCAATTTTACCTAAATTATCTTCCTAACTCATGCTTTTCTGTCTTTGGGGTCCTTCCGTCAACTGAAAAAGTCACAGTCTGAAGCTAATTCTTAGATATTCATCTGGGTACTGCAGTCTCTCTTTCTATGAACTTAAAAAACAACTCGAATTTATCCCTTCCTGATAACTTTTCACTAAATGGTACTTCTCAAAATAAGGTGAGTGAAAGAGACTTTTCTTAAGATATCATGCATTCCTAGGGAAGGTTGGAATGTGTGTCAGTCACAGTGCCTAACATGCATAAAAAGAACAAAGAATATTTCAACCCACGGAACTTTTCCTAAACTTTGGGACTGTCTAGTTGGTGGCTAGGAAGCAACTAGCTTTCTTTTTGTAATAAACTAATATCTCTCACTCACTTAAACCAACCTTAAAAGCATTTACATTTCAATAAACGCTATGCTGACAGATGTCAAACATCTGAATGAAGTATGAAGCCTTATTCAATCATCTGAACTTCTTAAATGTGTAGTCAAAATTTGCTGGATTGACTTTTCTACGTGTTTTATACAGATGTTTTGGTGTCAGACATAAGTTTTGTTTTTTTTATGACCTTTTATTATATATATAGCTAAAATCTGCTGTGTTTAATGAAAAAAGGTATATGAATAAGACACACTAGAATGAAATTATGAGTGGAGGTGCAAAGAAGAAAATGTCAAAAGGAATGGAGTCATGGCATTTTGCTAAAGTGATTTTAACTGCTGTGGATAAATGTATCTCTATGGTGCAAAATAGTGATGGACAATCACTGGAAATGGCAGATCCAAAAATCATGGAAGTCAAGAGCTAGAAGTAATGAGATATCATGAGAATGACGTAGAAAAAGTTAGAGATCTAGGGATAGAATTAAGGAGCTTAAATGTACTTCAAGTGTAAACCACGTTGGTTAGGTCCACCTGTTTTGGTGTTTCCAGAGAAATTCTCTATTTATGGAAAGATTTCAATGTAATGTAGGAGACTCCGTGGTAGTCACCATTAGCAAACAAAGCTATACTTAATAAGGTGAATAATATGAACAAATTCCCAACTAATACAAATTTATTAAATTGCTGAAACATACTTGAATGAATATTGTCATTAGAATTATATAGAATTAATTATGGAAGACTTAATGAAAGATCAAATCTAAAGTCATCCTTCAAAAATTGAACAGTGCATCATAGAAAAACATAAAGATGAATATAAAGTTTTTACTGAATAGGAAATAGGTGTCTTAGAGTGCAATTACTTAGTGATTTTTGTAGATAAGAATTTTTTAAAAAATCAAGTCAATTCATGCTCTAGTTTTGTTTTACAGCTCATCTATGCTATAGAATTTTCACCTGAAAAATAACTTAGCCTAAGGCACGTTTTTAAATTCATTGTGTTCCTATAACATCTTGAATAATGCCAAGGTCAAATTAGGGTATAAGAGGCAACATCTATTGAGGTAACATCTCTGGAGTACAGTTGCTTTCTCTGGAATCTTGAAACTCTGAATTTACAGTCTCTTACCTCAATGCTTCACTTAAGGAATTGATTTCTTTTTCATCTTTAGAGTCTCCCTACTTATTAGCAGACTACAGAAATCAATGATTAACAATATCCTAAAATATAAATACTAAGGATTCCTGTGTCATGGGGTTTGATGGTGGATACTAAATGAGTTAACGTGTGTAAAAATGGTATTGCAGTGTCTGACACAAAGGGTTATTAAGGATTAGCTGGAATTATTGTTTTTGCTTTATTATTATTAGTGCACACTACTAGCCTAGGATAGCATGTAACCAAAGGCAGCATACACATCTTAGCCCTCAGTAGCTTTGTGTGGCCCCATACAGAGTGACTTTGAGATTTAATGAAATAGAGTATTTGAAAACTTACTTTGTAACCTTACAAATATGATCTGTAACCCTTAAACCACTAATTGACTGCCAGAGTATCTCAAAGTTTTGTCACTGGGGTACACTATTTTACTTTCCATCTGAATATACCCCCATTTTAGGAAAGATTGTGAATTTCAATACATACTTTACCATTTAAGGAAAAAAAACCTCATTACCTAATCAATCTTTCTCAAAATGTTACTTCACTCAACTAGCTAATTTTCTTGTTGTCAATGTGTCTTTTAACTAAAAAAAAGTGAAATAATTTCTGGACTGGAATACGTCTCAGAGCCTAAGATGGGATATCAACTTCTCCCCTGACAACAGTTCACTATGAACAGTGGGTCACTGATAACCATCCAAACTCTTACATAAAACAGGATCATGAGATGACTCCATAAATGAATATCTCTATAAAATGGATAACTAGCAAAATTTTAACACAAAAAATCAAATGCCCATAGGTTGAACTCAATAGGCGTGCAAGAAAAACACACAAAAACAAATTCTTGAACTTGCTCAACTCTCTTAATATGTTCTTGAAGAAACTGAAACGAAAAGTGTTTCAGTTTCTTGTTCCAGGTCCACATACCTAAGACAAATTGTGTTTTAAACAAGCCTTCTTACTCTCTATTTAAAATAAATAATAAAAGTTACCTTCCAGTTGACTCCACCTCAAGGTGATCCCATTTGTGTCAGATTATAGCTGCTCTCCATTGGTTTTCAGTGACTGTTTTTTTTTTTTTTTAATAACTTTTATTAAGCTTCAAGTGAACGTTTACAAATCCAATCAGTCTGTCACATATAAGTTTACATACATCTCACTCCCTACTCCCACTTGCTCTCCCCCTCTTGAGTCAGCCCTTTCAGTCTCTCCTTTCTTGACACTTTTGCCGGCTTCCCTCTCTCTCTATCCTCCCATCCCCCCTCCAGACAAGAGTTGCCAACACAATCTCAAGTGTCCACCTGATATAATTAGCTCACTCTTCATCAGCGTCTCTCTCCCACCCGCTGACCAGTCCCTTTCATGTCTGATGAGTTGTCTTCGGGGATGGTTCCTGTCCTGTGCCAACAGAAGGTCTGGGGACCATGGCCGCCGGGATTCCTCTAGTCTCAGTCAGACCATTAAGTTTGGTCTTTTTATGAGAATTTGGGGTCTGTATCCCACTGATCTCCTGCTCCCTCAGGGGTCCTCTGCTGTGCTCCCTGTCAGGGCAGTCATCGATTGTGGCCGGGCACCAACTAGTTCTTCTGGTCTCAGGATGATGTAGGTCTCTGGTTCCTGTGGCCCTTTCTGTCTCTTGGGCTCTTAGTTATCGTGTGACCTTGGTGTTCTTCATTTTCCTTTGCTCCAGGGGGGTTGAGACCAATTGATGCATCTTAGATGGCCGCTTGTTAGCATTTAAGACCCCAGACGCCACATTTCAAAGTGGGATGCAGAATGATTTCATAATAGAATTATTTTGCCAATTGACTTAGAAGTCCCCGCAAACCATGTTCCCCAGACCCCCGCCCTTGCTCCACTGACCTTTGAAGCATTCATTTTATCCCGGAAACTTCTCTGCTTTTGGTCCAGTCCAATTGAGCTGACCTTCCATGTATTGAGTGTTGTCTTTCCCTTCACCTAAAGCAGTTCTTATCTACTGATTAATCAATAAAAAACCCTCTCCCACCCTCCCTCCCTCCCCCCCTCGTAACCACAAAAGTATGTGTTCTTCTCAGGTTTACTATTTCTCAAGATCTTATAATAGTGGTCTTATACAATATTTGTCCTTTTGCCTCTGACTAATTTCGCTCAGCATAATGCCTTCCAGGTTCCTCCATGTTATGAAATGTTTCAGAGATTCGTCACTGTTCTTTATCGATGCATAGTATTCCATTGTGTGAATATACCACAATTTATTTACCCATTCATCCGTTGATGGACACCTTGGTTGCTTCCAACTTTTTTTTTTTTTTTAAATAACTTTTATTAAGCTTCAAGTGAACGTTTACAAATTCAATCAGTCTGTCACATATAAGTTTACATACATCTCACTCCCTACTCCCACTTGCTCTCCCCCCCTTGAGTCAGCCCTTTCAGTCTCTCCTTTCTTGACACTTTTGCCGGCTTCCCTCTCTCTCTATCCTCCCATCCCCCCTCCAGACAAGAGTTGCCAACACAATCTCAAGTGTCCACCTGATATAATTAGCTCACTCTTCATCAGCGTCTCTCTCCCACCCGCTGACCAGTCCCTTTCATTTCTGATGAGTTGTCTTCGGGGATGGTTCCTGTCCTTTGTCAACTGAAGGCCTGGGGAGCATGGCCGCCGGGGTTCCTCCAGTCTCAGTCAGACCATTAAGTTTGGTCTTTTTATGAGAATTTGGGGTCTGCATCCCACTGATCTCCTGCTCCCTCAGGGGTCCTCTGCTGTGCTCCCTGTCAGGGCAGTCATCGATTGTGGCCGGGCACCAACTAGTTCTTCTGGTCTCAGGATGATGTAGGTCTCTGGTTCATGTGGCCCTTTCTGTCTCTTGGGCTCTTAGTTGTCGTGTGGCCTTGGTGTTCTTCATTTTCCGTTGCTCCAGGTGGGTTGAGACCAATTGCTGCATCTTAGATGGCCGCTTGTTAGCATTTAAGACCCCAGACGCCACATTTCAAAGTGGAATGCAGAATGATTTCATAATAGAATTATTTTGCCAATTGACTTAGAAGTCCCCGCAAACCATGTTCCCCAGACCCCCGCCCTTGCTCCGCTGACCTTTGAAGCATTCATTTTATCCCGGAAACTTCCTTGCTTTTGGTCCAGTCCAATTGAGCTGACCTTCCATGTATTGAGTGTTGTCTTTCCCTTCACCTAAAGCAGTTCTTATCTACTGATTAATCAATAAAAAACCCTCTCCCACCCTCCCTCCCTCCCCCCCTCGTAACCACAAAAGTATGTGTTCTTCTCAGGTTTACTATTTCTCAAGATCTTATAATAGTGGTCTTATACAATATTTGTCCTTTTGCCTCTGACTCATTTCACGCAGCATAATGCCTTCCAGGTTCCTCCATGTTATGAAATGTTTCAGAGATTCGTCACTGTTCTTTATCGATGCGTAGTATTCCATTGTGTGAATATACCACAATTTATTTACCCATTCATCCGTTGATGGACACCTTGGTTGCTTCCAACTTTTTGCTATTGTATACAGAGCTGCAATAAACATGGGTGTGCATATATCTGTTTGTATGAAGGCTCTTGTATCTCTAGGGTATATTCCCAGGAGTGGGATTTCTGGGTTGTATGGTAGTTCTATTTCTAACTGTTTAAGATAACGCCAGATAGATTTCCAAAGTGGTTGTACCATTTTACATTCCCACCAGCAGTGTATAAGAGTTCCAATCTCTCCGCAGCCTCTCCAACATTTATTATTTTGTGTTTTTTGGATTAATGCCAGCCTTGCTGGTGTGAGATGGAATCTCATCGCAGTTTTAATTTGCATTTCTCTAATGGCTAATGATCGAGAACATTTTCTCATGTATCTGTTGGCTGCCTGAATATCTTCTTTAGTGAAATGTGTGTTCATATCCTTTGCCCACTTCTTGATTGGGTTGTTTGTCTTTTTGTGGTTGAGTTTTGACAGAATCATGTAGATTTTAGAGATCAGGTGCTGGTCGGAGATGTCATAGCTGAAAATTCTTTCCCAATCTGTAGGTGGTCTTTTTAGTCTTTTGGAGAAGTCTTTAGGTGAGCATAGGTGTTTGACTTTTAGGAGCTCCCAGTTATCGGGTTTCTCTTCATCATTTTTGGTAATGTTTTGTATTCTGTTTATACCTTGTATTAGGGCTCCTAGGGTTGTCCCTATTTTTTCTTCCATGATCTTCATCGTTTTAGTCTTTATGTTTAGGTCTTTGATCCACTTGGAGTTAGTTTTTGTGCATGGTGTGAGGTATGGGTCCTGTTTCATTTTTTTGCAAATGGATATCCAGTTATGCCAGCACCATTTGTTAAAAAGGCTATCTTTTCCCCAATTAATTGACACTGGTCCTTTGTCAAATATCAGCTGCTCACACGTGGATGGATCTATGTCTGGGTTCTCAATTCTGTTCCATTGGTCTATGTGCATGTTGTAGTACCCGTACCAGGCTGTTTTGACTACTGTGGCTGTGTAATAGGTTCTGAAGTCAGGTAAAGTGAGGTCTCCCACTTTCTTCTTCTTTTTCAGTAGTTCTTTGCTTATCCGGGGCTTCTTTCCCTTCCATATGAAATTGGTGATTTGTTTCTCTATCCCCTTAAAATATGACATTGGAATTTGGATCGGAAGTGCATTGTATGTATAGATGGCTTTTGGTAGAATAGACATTTTTACTATGTTAAGTCTTCCTATCCATGAGCAAGGTATGTTTTTCCACTTAAGTATGTCTTTTTGAATTTCTTGTAGTAGAGCTTTGTAGTTTTCTTTGTATAGGTCTTTTACATCCTTGGTGAGATTTATTCCTAATATCTTATCTTCTTGGGGGCTACTGTGAATGGTATTGATTTGGTTATTTCCTCTTCGGTGTTCTTTTTATTGATGTAGAGGAATCCAAGTGATTTTTGTGTGTTTATTTTATAACCTGAGACTCTGCCAAACTCTTCTATTAGTTTCAGTAGTTTTCTGCAGGATTCCTTAGGGTTTTCTGTGTATATAATCATGTCATCTGCAAATAGTGATAACTTCTTCCTTGCCAATCCAGATACCTTTTATTTCTTTGTCTAGCCTAATTGCCCTGGCTAGGACTTCTAGCACGATGTTGAATAAGAGCGGTGATAAAGGGCATTCTTGTCTGGTTCCCTTTCTCAAGGGAAATGCTTTCAGGTTCTCTCCATTTAGAGTGATATTGGCTGTTGGCTTTGCATAGATGCCCTTTATTATGTTGAGGAATTTTCCTTCAATTCCTATTTTGGTAAGAGTTTTTATCATAAATGGGTGTTGGACTTTGTCAAATGCCTTTTCTGCATCAATTGATAAGATCATGTGGTTTTTGTCTTTTGTTTTATTTATGTGGTGGATTACATTAATGGTTTTTCTGATATTAAACCAGCCTTGCATCCCTGGTATAAATCCCACTTGATCAGGGTGAATTATTTTTTTCATGTGTTGTTGGATTCTATTGGCTAGAATTTTGTTGAGGATTTTTGCATCTATGTTCATGAGGGATATAGGTCTAAATTTTTCTTTTTTTGTAATGTCTTTACCTGGTTTTGGTATCAGGGAGATGGTGGCTTCATAGAATGAGTTGGGTAGTATTCCATCATTTTCTATGCTTTGGAATACCTTCAGAAGTAGTGGTGTTAACTCTTCTCTGAAAGTTTGGTAGAACTCTGCAGTGAAGCCGTCTGGGCCAGGGCTTTTTTTTTGTTGGGAGTTTTTTGATTACCGTTTCAATCTCTTATTTTGTTATGGGTCTATTTAGTTGTTCTACTTCTGAATGTGTTAGTTTAGGTAGGTAGTGTTTTTCCAGGAATTCATCCATTTCTTCTAGGTTTTCAAATTTGTTAGAGTACAATTTTTCATAATAATCTGAAATGATTCTTTTAATTTCATTTGGTTCTGTTGTGATGTGGTCCTTCTCATTTCTTATTCGGGTTATTCGTTTCCTTTCCTGTATTTCTTTAGTCAGTCTAGCCAATGGTTTATTAATTTTGTTAATTTTTTCAAAGAACCAGCTTTTGGCTTTGTTAATTCTTTCAATTGTTTTTCTGTTCTCTAATTCATTTAGTTCAGCTCTAATTTTTATTATTTGTTTTCTTCTGGTGCCTGATGGATTCTTTTGTTGCTCAGTTTCTATTTGTTCAAGTTGTAGGGACAGTTCTCTGATTTTGGCCCTTTCTTCTTTTTGTATGTGTGCATTTATTGATATAAATTGGCCTCTGAGCACTGCTTTTGCTGTGTCCCAGAGGTTTTGATAGGAAGTATTTTCATTCTCGTTGCTTTCTATGAATTTCCTTATTCCCTTCTTGATGTCTTCTATAACCCAGTCTTTTTTCAGGAGGGTATTGTTCATTTTCCAAGTATTTGATTTCTTTTCCCTAGTTTTTCTGTTATTGATCTCTAGTTTTATTGCCTTGTGGTCTGAGAAGATGCTTTGTAATATTTCGATGTTTTGGACTCTGCAAAGATTTGTTTTATGACCTAATATGTGGTCTATTCTAGAGAATGTTCCATGTGCGCTAGAAAATAAAGTATATTTTGCAGCAGTTGGGTGGAGAGTTCTGTATAAGTCAATGAGGTCAAGTTGGTTGAGTGTCGTAGTTAGATCTTCCGTGTCTCTATTGAGCTTCTTATTGGATGTCCTGTCCTTCTCCGAAAGTGGTGTGTTGAAGTCTCCTACTATAATTGTGGAGGTATCTATCTCACTTTTCAATTCTGTTAAAATTTGATTTATGTATCTTGCAGCCCTGTCATTGGGTGCATAAATATTTAATATGGTTATGTCTTCCTGATCAATTGTCCCTTTTATCATTATATAGTGTCCTTCTTTATCCTTTGTGGTAGATTTAAGTCTAAAGTCTATTTTGTCAGAAATTAATATTGCTACTCCTCTTCTTTTTTGCTTATTGTTTGCTTGATATACTTTTTTCCATCCTTTGAGTTTTAGTTTGTTTGCGTCTCTAAGTGTAAGGTGTGTCTCTTGTAGGCAGCATATAGATGGATCGTGTTTCTTTATCCAGTCTGTGACTCTCTGTCTCTTTATTGGTGCATTTAGTCCATTTACATTCAGGGTAATTATAGATAAATAAGTTTTTAGTGCTGTCATTTTGATGCCTTTTTATGTGTGTTGTTGACAATTTCATTTTTCCACATACTTTTTTGTGCTGAGGCGTTTTTCTTAGTAAATTGTGAGATCCTCATTTTCATAGTGTTTGGCTTTATGTTAGTTGAGTCATTACGTTTTTCTTGGTTTTTATCTTGAGTTATAGAGTTGTTATACCTTTTTGTGGTTACCTTATTATTTACCCCTATTTTTCTAAGTAAAAACCTAACTTGTATTGTTCTATATCGCCTTGTATCACTCTCCATATGGCAGTTCAATGCCTCCTGTATTTAGTCCCTCTTTTTGATTATTGTGATCTTTTACCTATTGACTTCCATGATTCCCTGTTATGTGTATTTTTTTTTTAATTAATCTTAATTTGTTTGTTTTTGTGATTTCCCTATTTGAGTTGATATCAGTACATTCTGTTTTGTGACCTTGTGTTGTGCTGGTATCTGATATTATTGGTTCTCTGACCAAACAATATCCTTTAGTATTTCTTGTAGCTTTGGTTTGGTTTTTGCAAATTCTCTAAACTTGTGTTTGTCTGTAAATATCTTAATTTCGCCTTCATATTTCAGAGAGAGTTTTGCTGGATATATGATCCTTGGCTGGCAGTTTTTCTCCTTCAGTGTTCTGTATATGTCATCCCATTCCCTTCTTGCCTGCATGGTTTCTGCTGAGTAGTCTGAACTTATTCTTATTGATCCTCCCTTGAAGGAAACCTTTGTTTTCTCCCTGGCTGCTTTTAAAATTTTCTGTTTATCTTTGGTTTTGGTGAGTTTGATGATAATATGTCTTGGTGTTTTTCTTTTGGGATCAATCTTAAATGGGGTTCGATGAGCATCTTGGATAGATATCCTTTCGTCTTTCATGATGTCAGGGAAGTTTTGTGTCAGGAGTTCTTCAACTATTTTCTCTGTGTTTTCTGTCCCCCCTCCCTGTTCTGGGACTCCAATCATCTGCAGGTTATCCTTCTTGATAGAGTCCCACGTGATTCTTAGGGTTTCTTCATTTTTTTTAATTCTTTTATCTGATTGTTTTTCAGCTATGTTGGTGTCGATTCCCTGGTCCTCCAGATGTCCCAGTCTGCATTCGAATTGCTCGATTCTGCTCCTCTGACTTCCTATTGCATTGTCTAATTCTGTTATTTTATTGTTAATCTTTTGGATTTCTACATGTTGTCTCTCTATGGATTCTTGCAACTTATTAATTTTTCCACTATGTTCTTGAATAATCTTTTTGAGTTCTTCAACAGTTTTATCGGTGTGTTCCTTGGCTTTTTCTGCAGTTATCCTAATTTCATTTGTGATATCTTTAAGCATTCTGTAAATTAGTTTTTTATATTCTGTATCTGATAATTCCAAGATTGTATCTTCATTTGGGAAAGATTTTGATTCTTTTGTTTGGGGGGTTGGAGAAGCTGTCATGGTCTGCTTCTTTAAGTGGTTTGATATGGATTGTTGTCTCCGAGCCATCACTGGGAAACTAGTTTTTCCAGAAAATCCGCTAAAAAAAAAATGCAGTCAGACCCCTATCAGAGTTCTCCCTCTGGCTCAGGCTATTCGGATGTTAATGAAGCCGCCTGAGGAGGGTGGGGGAGGGAACAGAGAGATAGGAGAGTAGCAAGTCAGAATATAGCCAGAGTTGCTTGTCTTGCTTGGAATGACTATTATATCTGAGATTCCCGCGGGCGCGTCGCCTATGTGTGCTGGCTGTGTGGAGATTGCCCGGGGTGTCTGGCCCGCTGGAGTCACGGTCAGATCCTCCACTTCCAGTCCCACGCCCAGCGTCAAGGCTCCCCTACTGGGACAGTGCACTCTCGACTCCAAAATCAGTCACTGCCTCCCGGGGACTTCTCATCCCTCCAGCCGCGTGGCCGTGCCGCCCCCGTGAACCAAGTGGACCCCCTCCCGGGGTTAGTTCAGATGGGTGGAGCAGCTCCCCGTCCTCGTGCCGTGACCGAGTGTCCCGGCTGGGACGCTGTTCTCCCCGCTGCAATACCAGTCGCTGCCTCCCGGGGACTTCTCCTATCGGCTGTGTCCCATGCCGCCCGCACGACCCGGCTGGGCCCCTTCCCGGGGTTAGTTCGGTGGGGTGGAGCAGCTCTCCGTGTTTATGCCGTACCTGCGTCCAGTCCAAATCCCGGCGAGACGGTTCCCCTGCTGGGACGCTGCTCTTCCTGCTCCAAGACCAGTCACTGCCTCCCAGGGACTTCTCCTACCGGCTGCGTCCCACACCGCCCGCGGAACTGGCTGGTCTCCCTCCCGGGGTTAGTTTAGGGGGGTGGAGCAGCTCTCTGTGCTTTTGCCGTACCTGATTGGTACGCTGGCTCCAGGCTCTGGAAACAATCGCTGCTTCCCCATATTAGTTCGTTCTCCGTCTCTAAATCTGTGTTTGTTGTTCAGGGTTCGTAGATTGTTATGTATGTGATCGATTCACTTGTTTTTCCGTGTCTTTGTTGTAAGAGGGATCCGAGGTAGCGTCTGCCTAGTCCGCCATCTTGGCTCTGCGCCCGACCAAATTCTTTTGAGTAAAGTTAATGTAAACTCCACAGCTGTACTTTTTTCACAATTTTTTCTGTTATTCAAAAATTGCTCTGGATGCTGTCTCCTCCGCGCCCCCAACTCGCTGCCTCCCCACCTTCGCCCTTGCCCTCAGTGACTGTTTTTGTTAGAAATAGATCACTAGCCCTTTTTCCAAGGTGCCTCTGGGGAGACTCAGACCTCCAACTTTTGTTTAGTAGCTCAGCGTGTTAACCAATTCCATGACCCAAGGACTCCTTTACCTTCTATACAGATGGCAAAATTTTTCAACTAACTAGGTAACCTGTTGCTGTCAAGTCGATTCTGACTCATAGTGACCCTATGAGACAAAGTAGAACTGCCCCATAGAGTTTCCAAGGAGCGGTTGCTGGATTCAAACTGCTGAACTTTTGGTTAGCAGCCATAGCTCTTAACCAGTATGCCACCAGGGTTTCCAAACTAGGTAGGGCTGGACAAGTCTATTTTGATGATTTTATAGTTCCAGAATTTCTCCTCCTCCCTCTACTATTGCTACCTCAATATCTTTATACTCTTCTTGAAACTGCTTTGCAGCAGTTTCTGAAAATGAGCCATCTGTTTCCTTTGCCTCATGCCACATCTACTCTATCAGACACCTGAAAGAGGAAACAATAATCTGTATTTGACCAGCCCTTCTTGGTTGATTTTATGTAAGCAAAGTTGAAAACCATTGCTTTAGAAATTCCAAAACACATTTATGTATGTTTTTCCTTTAATCCTCAACACAACCTAAGGAGATTGTTATTGGCATCTTATTACAAAGGCAGAAATTTCTTTTGAGAATGTTTAGGCTGTGTGTTTAAAGTGGCTGCCTTTACAGGGTCAGGAAAAGAAATTAGTCAACTGGTACCAGATGCTTTATGATATTTCCACCTAAGTTACAGTACACCATCTTCTATGAATGGACGACCAATGCATAATTATGTTTGCTCATTGGTCATGACTCTTTTTATCTTCCCTACCACTTCCTACTGCAGATGAAATAAATTGATGATAATGGCACTAATTAACGGAAGCCACTCTGAAGAATTTATTCTACTAGGGTTCACTGACCGCCCTTGGATGGAGCTTCCTCTCTTTGTTATGCTTCTGATAACATACCCTATGGCCATGATGGGAAACATCGCCATCATTCTGGTGTCAAAGTTAGATCCCCGTCTCCACAGCCCCATGTATTTCTTCCTCACCAACCTCTCCTTTTTGGACATGTGTTATACCACAAGCATTGTCCCTCAGATGTTGTTTAACCTGGGAAGCTCTAAAAAGACAATCAGCTACTTGGGCTGTGCAGTTCAGCTTTATTTCTTCCATATGATGGGTGGCACAGAATGTCTGCTCTTGGCTCTCATGTCCTTGGATCGTTATGTGGCCATCTGCAAGCCTCTTCACTACACCCTCATCATGAATCAGCAAATCTGTGTCCTCCTAGTATCCATTGTGTGGTTGAGTGGAATGACCTATGCTGTCTCAGAGGCCACTGTTACATTACAGTTGCCACTCTGTGGTCTCAACCAACTGGATCACTTACTGTGTGAGATTCCTGTTCTGATAAAGATTGCCTGTGGTGAAAAGAGTGCTAATGAGCTTACACTCTCTGTTGTATGCATTTTTATGTTAGCTCTTCCACTCTGCTTAATTCTTGCTTCCTATGCTTGTATTGGACATGCTATGTTGAAGATTAAGTCTTCTGAGGGAAGGAGAAAGGCCTTTGGGACATGTTCTTCCCACCTCATTGTAGTTTTCTTGTTTTATGGTCCAGCCATTAGCATGTACCTTCAGCCCTCCTCTTCCATCACTAGGGACCAGCCCAAGTTCATGGCTCTCTTCTATGGAGTGGTGACACCTACACTCAACCCCTTCATCTACACCCTTAGGAATAAGGATGTGAAGGGGGCATTAGGTAACCTGAGGAGAAGGATTTTCAGTTCCAAGTGAAAGATGGTGGGCTTCAAATGAAATTGTTTAACAACTACAGTAGGTTTATATAAAATTTTCTTTAATAATTCAGTTTTGTCTCATAATTCCCAAAATTTCATGTTAGATGATGTTCTTGCAAAATGTGTCCTATTTGTGATATTCTTTTTCTTTTTTTAATTGTGGTAAAAATATATATAGCAAAACATTTTCCATTTCAAGAAATTTTACTTGGCATTATTTGTTTTCATCATGTTGTCAGCCATCAGTGCTCTCCATTTCCAATTTTCATCACCCTTAACAGAAACTTAGTGTCCCCTAAGTAGTTGCTACCATTTTTGTTGCCCTCCTGCCCCCAGTAACCACTAATGTGCTTTGGTTCTATGCATTTGTCTGTTGTAGATGTTTCATATAAGTAGGAACACATAATATTTGTCTTTTTGTGACCGATTGATTTCACTCAGCATAATTTTTTCAAGGTTCATCCATTTGTAACATGTATCAAGACTTTATTTCTCTCTATGTCTGAGTAATATTCCATTGTACAAATGCAACACAATTTTTTTTAATCCATTCATCTGTTGATGGGCATTTGAGTTATTTTTGCCCTTTGGCTATTGTGAATAATGCTGCAATGCGTTATTGCATTGTTGTACAAATATCCGTTTGCATTCCTGGTTTCATTTCTTTTTGGTGTGTATATATCTAGAAGTGGAATTGTAGAGTCATATGGTAATTTTGTGTTTATTTTTGATGATGGTTAGAGGCAAGGCTGATACTCAGCTAGTATGCACCAGCATGGATGCTCTGTCAAAATAAATTAAAATATATTTGGCCCACAGTAAAATATCAACTCCTTTTTTTTTTTTTTTAAGTAGTGTGATGTATGCTTATAATGTAGTGATCCCAAATCTCTTATGTGTGAAACATGGGATGTGTAACTTGAACATTTAAGCTAAGTTGTTAACAAATCTAACATTGACAATTTCATCATAAACAACTTCTAATATTATAGCAACTACCTTGTTGTAAACTGCATTACTGTGATATGATGTGATATAACTCTTAGTTTATCTATTTTAGACACCTAGAGTGCGCACCTCTGATTATGAACCTTTGTCATAAATCAAGCTGATGCAATGTGAACTGGCCATCCTCTGATAGATCCTTATCATGCATGACCAGAGGAACTAACCCACTAAAAGCCCCAGGCTTTTATCTCCTGAGAGCAAGGTATAGGCATAACGACTGTATAAATCGAGTCTTTGACATCTCGCAAGACTGAGACAGATGCTACTGGAGACTCTGCCTGCCAGTGCCACTGCCACCAACCTCAAACCCCAGTTATGAGAAACCTCCTCCAAGGACAAGTCATTGGTAAAGTGTTCTTACAGGGACCTCTCATTAAAGACAAATGCTTGAAGGCTGAAGATTTGGACTTCAATTTTTGGACTGACTTTACCCTACCCTGATTCTCCACATCTGAATGAATGTCTGTGGGTCTTATCTGTGTGCCTTGCCATGATTACTTTGGAAATAAACTACATGAGTTTATGCTCCGCAAACCTGAGCATTTCTCTACTTAATTTATAATAAGATCCCAACAAGACATTTTGTTTTAGGTGTGTACCTGGGATATAGCATGGAGTTGGGTTTTGCTTCATTAAATAATCTAAAAAAATTTTTTTTTAGATAGATAAGTTAGGTCCAGTTTTTGTTTGTTGACACAGTAGATACTTTTGACTTAGTTCTTTCACGTGGTATTTTAGTACATATTTATAAATATGTGAATATAGGTGTAATATATTCATAAATTTAGTATATACTCATAAATGTATGTAAAAATTTACATTATGCAGTCAGTTTGCTTTTTCTCTGTATTTGGTATCATTGTGGTATTTGGAGATTTGAACTTATTGCTCTTGTGGTTACTTTTATACCAGTACCTTTTATGGACATTATTATTGGTTTTCTAATATGAGCACTATTGAAATTAATGAATAATATCTTCCCCCCCACTCTCTTGCATTCATTTCAAAATAATTTCATTTTAAGCTTTGTTAATACTTACTCAGGGAAAGATTTTTCTTCTTCCCATATACTTCCTTTCCTTTCTCCTGCTTCTTCTTCTTCTTCATTTTTTTTTTAGTACTTACAAATATTTATTTATGTACTAGGATGTGTAAAGCATTTCACAAGTATTATCTAATTTTTTTCCTTATAACAACTCCCCTAAGACGTGGAAATATCTGTTCAACTCCTCCTATGATAAACCTTTTTTCTTATATTAAATTTTATTTATTTGGGTGGTGTTATTGAGAATATACACAACAAAACATACACCAAGTCAACATTTTCTACATGTGTTATTTAGTGACATTGATTTCATTCTTCAAGTTATGCAACCATTCTCACCTGCCTTTTCTGAGTTTTTCCTCCTCCATTAACATAAGCTCACTGCCCCCTAAGTTGCCTATCAAATCTTTTGAATTCCTATGGTCACTTTGATCCCATATAGATAGATCTTAAAAGAGCATAAAGCTCAAGGCAGACATTATTGACTAGTTAAGCTAAGCTATTTTTTTTTATAGTTTGGTTTTAAGACTTCATGGAATATTTTTGTCTTACATT
The DNA here is from genome assembly GCF_024166365.1 of Elephas maximus indicus. Lineage (NCBI taxonomy): Eukaryota > Metazoa > Chordata > Mammalia > Proboscidea > Elephantidae > Elephas > Elephas maximus. Next base: position 87,235,442 of record NC_064819.1, on the reverse strand, counting down.
TCAAAGACTATATCAGCGCAATAGTTTCAGGGGTTCATCCAGCCTCCAAGGTTTCAGAAAGTCTGGAGTCCATTAGAATTTGAAATTCTGTCCCGTATTTTTCTCTTCTGATCAAGGTTTTTCTATAGAATCTTTGATCAAGATGTTCAGTAATGGTTGCAGTTCTTCTGGTCTCATGGCAAAGAAGGCAGGTGTACACGGTGGCAATTAGTCACATGTCCATTCCCTCCTTCTATTCCTGACTCTCCTTCTTCCTCAGTTGTTCCAGGTGAATACAGACCCATCGTTGTGCCTTGGATGAGTGCTTTCATGCTTTTAAGACCCCAGGCATTATGCAAACAACTGGGAGGTAAAACAGAAGCACTAAACATGTTATTAAGACAATTAACAGGATGTCCCATGAAACCATGACCCTAAACAAGAAACCAAATCTCGTGAAGTGTTTGGTTGCACGTAAGCAGCCTCACCAGCTACATTTTTTGTCATTGTTACAAATATGTCTTCCACACAACTTTTGCCATTTCAACTTTTTACAGGTGTACAACTTACTGACATCACTTAACAATAATTGGCTGTGATTTTTCCATCACTGTAAACTGAAACTCAGTTTTCTATAAACACCCCTTGTAACCATTAATAAACTTTGATTTCTATATGTTTGCCTTTTCTTGTATGGTCATACAATATTTGGAACCCTGGTAGTGCATTGGTTAAGAGCTTGGCTGCTAACCAGAAGGTCAGCAGTTCTAATCCACCAGTTGCTCTTTGGAAACCCTATGAAGCAATTCTGCTTTGTCCCATAGGGTTGCTATGAGTCTGAATCAATTTGACAGGAATGGGTTTATACAATATTTGTCCTTTTGTGGTTGACTTATCTCAGACTAATTCAAGCTCCAACCATATTCTAGAATGTATCGAGACTTCGTTTCTCCTACTTGCTGATTAGTATTCCATTGTATGTATGTACCACATTTTGTTTATTCATTCATTTGTTGATGGTCATTTAGGCTGTTTCCACCTTTTGGCTTTTGTGAAAAGTGCTGCAATGATCTTTGGTGTTCAAGTCTGTGAGTCTCTGCTTTCAAGTCTTTTGGGTATATAGGAGTGTATTTGCTAGGTCATGTGGTAGTTCTATTTTTAGTTTTTTGAGGGACTGCCACACTATTTTCTACAACGGCTGTACCAATTTGCATTCCCACCAGCAATAGTCTCCTGCCTTTTTTTGGTGGTTGTATCTACATCAGAGTATATACCAAGTACTTATTCTGTATCCCTTATCTCTACCACTTACCCTCTCATTCTAGAGATCTAACTTTGACTGATTTTTTTCTTCCCCTTTTCAACTCATCTTTGTGCAATTTTATTAAGATGAATAAAAATAACTGAATCTTATATGAGATATTCTAAGAATGACTGAAGATATTGAAGAAGCTTGTATTTAAGTTCCCTGGATGATTCATTCAAATACGTTCTGCTCTAATTATATCTTTTTTAAAATTAGTGATCATTTTTTTTTAGAAAAGTGACTGAGTTTATTTCAAAACAATCCTAACACTCAAAAGAACTTACTCCCAGCCTCAAGAGAGTAGGCAGCTAATTGGACACAAGAAGCATTTCTTCAGAGGACCCTGTCCCAAGGAACTTTCTCTGCTAATCCATCCGGGATAGGGACAAATGGCTTGTTTGAAAACAATGCTCAAAAGGCCTCAGGAAAAAAATACAAATAACAAATCAGCAAGACATCCTTGATGTTACCTGCTATTATCTTCCTAAACTGTGTTTTTTCTTTGGTGCCTTTTTATCAGCTTAAAAACTCACATTCTGAAACTGTCTTAGGTGTTTATCTGTGTACTACAATTTTCCTTCTATGAACTTTCAAAAATTGAAATACATTCCTTCATAATTGCTCTTTGTTGAGTGATATGTCTCAAAATAAGGTGAGTAAAAAGACATTTTTCTTAAAATGCATTAAGAAGTTTGGATGTTTGTAGGTCTTAATGCCTAATATAAATATAAAAAGCAAAGAGCATTTCACTTCAGAGAACTTTTTTTCAACTTTGAGAATACCTAGTTGAAGGGTTGGGAAGCAACTCCCTTTCTCATTGTGATAAATTAGTCTTTCTCTGTCCCTCCCTCTTATATAAACCAACCTTACAATTATTGAACTATTAATAAACACTATATTTGACAGATGTCAAATTTAGTGAATGAAGTATAAAGCTCTCATTTAATCATGTGAATTTTTTTATGTATGGTCAAAATTTGATGGATCGGATATCCACCCCTGTGTTTTATACAGATGTTCTAGTGTCACACAGACATAGCTTTTGTTTCTTGTAATGACTCTTTACAATACACAAAACTAAAAAGTGCTGTAAACATGAATAAAATACTGTGTGTGATGAAAAAAGATGTATAAGACAGACTAGAATGAAAAAGTGAGTGGAGATGCAAAGAAGATGTCAAAAGCAACAGAGTCATGGTACTTTATGAATATGACCTTAAATAGCTATGGGTAAATGTATCCCCATGTAGCAAAATAGTGATGGAAAATCATGGGAAGTGGTAGATTCAAAAGTCATGGGATCCAAGAGCTAAAATTAATGAAACATCATAAGAAAAACATGGAGAAGGTTATAGATTTAGGGATAGAACTGCAGAGCTTAGATGTACTTCAAGACTAAATCACATTGTTTAAGCCGACCTATTGCTGTGTTTGTTTCTAAGGAAACATTCAGAGAAATTTCCCATTTATGGAAATATTTCAGTGAAATGAAGGATACTTTGAGATGGTCACCATTCACAAACAAAACTATACTTAATAAGGTAAGTAATAAAACAAATTGCCAACTAATGCAAATAATAAAATAGCTACAAAGCATACTTGAAAGAATATTGTCATTAGAGTTAGATGGAACTAATTATGAGAGAATTCATGGACTATCAAATGTAAAATAATCTCTAAAACATTGAAGAACAACCATGATAGAAAAAATATAAAGTTGTAAAAGGAATAGGCAATAGATGTCTTATACTGTAATTATTTAATAATGTGGGTAAATTGGAATTTTTAGAATGATTGATTATTTTAACAATGAAATAAATTCATGGTTTTACTACATGTCCCACCTAAACAGAATTTTCACCTGATAAATAACTTAGCCCAAGTCACGTTTTTAAATTCAATGTGTTCATATAACGTTTTTAATAACGTCAAGGTCAAATTAATATGTAAGGAACAGCATTCATTCGTGAAACATCCCTGGAGTACAGATGTTTTCTCTGGACTCTTGAAATTCTAAATTTAGTCTCATTACCTTACTACTCATTTAGAGCATTGATTGTTTTTTCATGTTTAGAGCTTCCCTACTTATTAGCTATAGGAATCAATGATTAACAATATCCTGAAATATGGATACCAAAAAAATGAGTTCATGCATATAAAAAGTGTATTGCAATGTGTGGAACATAAAGGATCATTAAGGATTAGACGGAATTATTGTTCTTGTTTTGTTACTGTTACTGCATACTCCTAGCCTAGGATGGTGTGTCAGCAAAGGGCATCATTCACATCTTAGCTCTAAATAGCTTTGTGTGATTCCTAGCAGAATGGCTTTGAGATTTAATGCAAAAGAGATTATGAAAACTGTACTTTTAGGAAGGTAGGTCTAGGAAGGTATCAGAGATTGAATTGTGTCCCCAAAAAATATGTTTACCAATTTGGCTAGTTCACAATTTCCTGTATTGTGTGATTGTCCACCATTTTTTGATTTTCTGAGATTTTGCTATGTGTTGTAAATCCCATCACTATGATGTTAGTGAGATGGATTAGTGGTAGTAATATTGATGGGATCTACAAGATTAGATAGTGTCTTAAGCTAATCTCTTTTGAGATATAAAAGAGAGAAATAACAAGCAGAGAGACAGAGGGACGTCATACCATGAAGAAAGCAGCACCAGGAGAAGAGAGTGTCCTTTGGAACCAGTGTTGCTGTGAAGAGAAACTCCTAGCCTGGGAAGAAATTGACGACAAACAAGGATCTTCTTCCAGAGCCAACAGAGAAAGCCTTCCCCTGGAGCTGATGCCCTCAATTTGGACTTGTAGCCTACTACTCTGTGAGAGAATAAATTTCTCTTTGTTAAAGCCATCCACTTGTTGTACTTCTGTTGCAGCAGCACTAGATTACAAAGACAGAAGGTAATCTGTAACCCTAAAACACTAATTGATTGACAGAACAACTCAGAATTTTGTTGCTTCATGCAATATCTTTACTTCCTATCCAAATATACTTCATTTGAAGAAATAGGGATTTCATGAAACACATTTCACCACTTAAAGGGAAGAATATTGTAACAAAAAAACTCATTACCAGATGAATCTATATCAAACCATTACTTCACTCAGCTAGTTAATTTTGTTCTGTCAATGTGTCTTTTAACTAAAAAATTTAAAAAAACTAAAATTATTTCTGGACTGGAATACACCTCTGAGTCTGAAGTGGAATATAGACTTTTCTCCTTAGAGCAGTTTCCTGGAGTTACAAATATGTTTTATACCTATGAACAATCAGTAAGCCACTGACAAGAGTCCAAACTCTTACATAATACAGGTTAATAAGCCACTCCACAAATGAAAATCTCTATGAAATGCATAAACTAGCTAAAATTTTTCATGGAAGATCAAATACATGAACTTTAAATCTCAATAGTTTTGCAAGAAAGAATGCACAGAAAACAAACTCAATTTATAATTAAAAAATTGAAGCTAAAACTGCTTTCTTTTCTTGCTGTATTCCACATACAGATGACTTAATTACTCAACTAAATACATGGGGCTGGACAAGGCTATCTTGATGATTCTTACATTTTCAGGATTTTTCCTCCTCCTTTAATTTTTTTTTTTTTTTTTTTTTTTTTTTTTAATTACGTTGTTGTTGGCGCCATCCAGTGGATTCCTTAATACCTTTACTTTTTCTGACACTGCTTTGCAGCAGTTTTTCTCTAAATGACCCATGTGATTCCTGGACCCCATACCAGATCAGCTCTATCAGACACCCGGATATAGGAACCAATAACCTACATTTCTAACACCCTCCTCAGCCAATTACTGTGTAAACCAAAGGTTGAAAATCACTACATTGAAGTTTCAAAAACACTTCCATATCTATTTTTCTTTGGATACCACAACCCAAGGAGATAGTTATTGGCATCTTGTATACACAGGAAGAAATTGAGTTTAAGAACGGTTAAAGTGACTGCCCTTCATTTGTGCTGTCATGAAGGGAAATAATGTTACCCTTATATATTGTCTTCAAGTTACTGTACCCCATATTGTATGAATGTATGACCAATGCATAATCATGTTTTATTATTTCATAACTCATTGTGTCTTGCTTACCATTTTCCTGTTATAGAGTAAATAAGCTGAAGATAATGGCACTAACTAATGAAAGCCGCCCTGAAGAATTTATCCTATTAGGCTTTGCTGACCGTCCTTGGCTGGAGCTTCCTCTCTTTGTCATTCTTCTGATAACATACCCTATGGCCGTGATGGGAAACATCACTATCATACTGGTGTCCAAATTAGATCCCCGTCTCCACAGCCCCATGTATTTCTTCCTCACCAACCTCTCCTTTTTGGACATGTGTTATACCACAAGCATTGTCCCTCAGATGTTATTTAACCTGGGAAGCTCTAAAAAGACAATCAGCTACTTGGGCTGTGCAGTTCAGCTTTATTTCTTCCACATGATGGGCAGCACAGAATGTCTACTCTTGGCTCTCATGTCCTTGGATCGCTATATGGCCATCTGCAAGCCTCTTCACTACACCCTCATCATGAATCAGCAAATCTGTGTCCTCCTAGTATCCATTGTGTGGCTGAGTGGAATGACCTATGCTGTCTCAGAGGGCACTGTTACATTACAGTTGCCACTCTGTGGTCTCAACCAACTGGATCACTTACTGTGTGAGATTCCTGTTCTGATAAAGATTGCCTGTGGTGAAAAGAGTGCTAATGGGCTCACACTCTTTGTGGTGTGCATTTTTATATTAGCTCTTCCACTCTGCCTAATTTTTGCTTCCTATGCTTGTATTGGGCATGCTATGCTGAAGATTAAGTCTTCTGAGGGAAGGAAAAAGGCGTTTGGGACATGTTCTTCACATCTCATAGTAGTTTTATTATTTTATGGCCCAGGCATTAGCATGTACCTTCAGCCCGCCTCTTCCATCACAGGGGACCAGCCCAAGTTCATGGCTCTCTTCTATGGAGTGGTGACACCTACACTCAACCCCTTCATCTACACGCTTAGGAATAAAGATGTGAAGAGGGCATTAGGCAACCTGGTGAGGAAGATTTTCACTTCCAGGTGAAAGTTGGTGGACATCAAATGAAATGAACAATTAGAGAAGGTGTATATAAAATTTTACCAATAATTCAGTTTTGCCTCATAATTACAAAAGTTTCATGTTAGATGATGTTTTTGCAAAATGTATCATGTTTTTGACATTCTTTTTTTAAATTTTGGTGAAAATACATATAGCAAAACAATTCCCATCTCAACATTTTTTTTTGTAATTTTTATTGTGCTTTAAGTGAAAGTCTACAAATCAAGTCAGTCTCTCACACAAAAACCCATATACACCTTGCTACACACTCCCAATTACTCTCCCCCTAATGAGACAGCCCGCTCTCTCCTTCCACTCTCTCTTTTCATCTCCGTTTCACCAGCTTCTAATCCCCTCTACCCTCTCATCTCTCCTCCAGGCAGGAGATGCCAATATAGCCTCAAGTGTCCACCTGATCCAAGAAGCTCACTCCTTAACAGCATCCCTCTCCAACCCATTGTCCAGTCCAATCCATGTCTGAAGAGTTGGCTTTGGGAATGGTTCTTGTCCTGGGCCAACAGAAGTTCTGGGAACCATGAGCACCAGGGTTCTTCTAGTCTCAGTCAGACCTTTAAGCCTGGTCTTATGAGAATTTGGGGTCTGCATCCCACTGCTCTTCTGCTCCCTCAGGGGTTCTCTGTTGTGTTCCCTGTCATGGCAGTCGTGGGTTGTAGCTGGGCACCATCTAGTTCTTATGGTCTCAGGATGATGTAGTCTCTGGTTCTTGTGGCCCTTTCTGTCTCTTGGGCTCGTAATTGCCATGTGTCCTTGGTGTTCTTCATTCTCCTTTGATCCAGGTTGGTTGAGTCCAATTGATGCATCTTAGATGGCTGCTTGCTAGCATTTAAGACCCCAGCTGCCACTCTTTTAAGTGGGATGCAAAATGTTTTCTTAATAGATTTTATTATGTCAATTGACTCAGGTGTCCCCTGAAACCATGGTCCCCAGGATCCTGCCCCTGCTACACTGGCCTTCGAAGCATTCAGTTTATTCAGGAAACTTCTTTGCTTTTGGTTTAGTCCAATTGTGCTGATCCCTCTATTGTGTGCTGTCTTTCCCTTCACCGAAAGAAGTTCTATCTGCTATGTAATTAGTGAATGCTCCTTTCCCACCCTGCCTTCCTCCCCCCTCTCGTAACCACAAAAGAATGTTTTATTCTTAGTTTAAACTATTTCTCAAGTTCTTATAATACTGGTCTTATACAATATTTGTCCTTTTACAACAGACTAATTTCACTCAGCATAATGTTATGAAATGTTTCAGATTCCTCATTGTTCTTTATCGATGCATTGCATTTCATTGTGTGAATATACCATAATTTATTTATCCATTCCTTTGTTGATGGACACCTTGGTTGCTTCCATCTTTTTGCTATTGTAAACAGTGCTGCAATAAACATGGGTGTGCATATATCTGTTCGTGTAAAGGGCCTTATTTCTCTAGGGTATATTCCAAGGAGTGGGATTGCTGGATTCTAGAAATCAGGCGCTGATCAGAAATGTCATAGCTAAAAACTTTTTCCCAGTCTGCTGTAGGTAGTCTTTTTACTCTTTTGGTGAAGTCTTTGGATGAGCATAGGCGTTTTATTTTTAGGAACTCTCACTTATCTAGTTTTTCTTCTGCATTCTTAATAATGTTTTGTATACTGTCTATGCCATGTATTAGGGCTCCTAACGTTGTCACTATTTTTCTCTTCCATGATCTTTATCGTTTTAGGTTTTATATTTAGGTCTTTGATCCATTTTGAGTTAGTTTTTGTGCATGGAGTGAGGTATGGGCCTTGTTTCATTTTTTTTGCAGATGGATATCCAGTTATGCCAGCACCATTTGTTAAAAAGACTGTCTTTTCCCCATTTAACTCTTTTAGGGCCTTTGTCAAATATCAACTGCTCATATGTGGATGGATTTATGTCTGGATTCTCAATTCTGTTCCATTGATCCATGTATCTATTGTTGTACCAGTACCAGGCTGTTTTGACTACTGTGGCGGTATAATAAAATCAGGTAAAGTAAGGCCTCCCACTCTCTTCTTCTTTTTCAGTAATGCTTTATTTATCTGGGGCCTCTTTCCCTTCCATATGAAGTTGGTGATTTGTTTCTCCATCTCATTAAAGAATGTCGTTGGGACTTGGATCGGAATTGCATTAAATGTATAGATAGCTTTTTGTAGAATAGTCATTTGTATAATGTTAAGTCTTCCTATCCACAAGCAAGGTATGCTTTTCCACTTATGTCTCTTTTGGTTTCTTGCAGAACCGTACTGTAGTTTTCTTTGTATAAGTCTTTTACATCTCTGGTAAGATTTATTCCTAAGTATTTTATCTTCTTGGGGGCTACTGTAAATGGCATTGATTTGGTGATTTCCTGTTTGATGTTCTTTTTGTTGGTGTAGCAGAATCCAGCTGATTTTTGTATGTTTATCTTGTATCCCGATACTCTGCTGAACTCCTCTATTAGTTTCAGTAGTTTTCTTGAGAATTCCTTAGGGTTTTCTGTGTATAAGATCAGGTCATCTGCAAACAGAGATACTTTTACTCCTTCCTTGCCAGTCTGGATGCCCTTTATTTCTTTTTCTAGCCTAACTGCTCTGGCTAGGACCTCCAACACAATGTTGGATAAGAGCGGTGATAAAGGGCATCCTTGTCTGGTTCCCAATCTCAGTGGGAAAGCTTTCAGGCTCTCTCCATTAAGGTGATGTTGGCTACTGGCTTTGTATAAATGCCCTTTATTATGTTGAGGAATTTTCCTTTTATTCCTATTTTGCTGAGAGGTTTTATCATGAATGAGTGTTGAACATTGTCAAATGCCTTTTCTGCATCAGTTGATAAAATCATGTGATTCTTGTCTTTTGTTTTATTTATATGGTGGATTACATTAATGGTTTTTCTAATGTTGAACCATCCCTGCATACCTGGTATGAATCCACTTGGTCATGGTGAATTATTTTTTTGATATGTTGTTGAATTCTATTGGCTAGAATTTTGTTGAGGATTTTTGCATCTAAGTTCATGAGGGATATAGGTCTATAATTTTTTTTGTGGTGTCTTTACCTGGTTTTGGTGTCAGGGATATGGTGGCTTCATGGAATGAGTTTGGTAGTATTTCCTCCTTTTGTATGCTCTGAAACACCTTTAGTAGTAGTGGTGTTAACTCTTCTCTGAAAGTTTGGTAGAACTCTGCAGTGAAGCAGTCTGGACCAGGGCTTTGTTTTGTTGGGAGTTTTTTGATTACCTTTTCAATCTCTCCTTTTGTTATGGGCCTATTTAGTTGTTCTACCTCTGTTTGTGTTAGCTTAGGGAGGTAGTGTGTTTTTAGGAATTCATCCATTTCTTCTAGGTTTTCAAATTTGTTTGGCTAGAGTTTTTCATAGTAATCTGATGTGATTCTTTTAATTTCAGTTGGGTCTGTTGTAATATCGCCCATGTCATTTCCTATTTGGGTTATTTGCTTCCTCTCCTGTTTTTCTTTTGTCAGTTTGGCCAATGATTTATGAATTTTGTTGATTTTTTCAAAGAATCAGCTTTTGGTCTTGTTAATTCTTTCCATTGTTTTTCTGTTTTCTATTTCATTTAGTTCTGCTCTAATTTTTATTATTTGTTTTCTTCTGGTGCCAGAGGTTTTCTTTTGTTGGTCTCTTTCTGTTTGTTCAAGTTGTAGGGATAGTTCTTTGATTTTGGCCCTTTTTTCTTTTTGGATGTGTGCATTTATTGACGTACATTGGCCTCTGAGCACCGCTTTTGCTGTGTCCCAAAGGTTCTGATAGGAAGTGTTTTCATTCTCATTGGATTCTCTGAATTTCTTTATTCCCTCCTTAATGTCTTCTATAATCCAGTCTTTTTTGAGCAGGGTATTATTCAGTTTCCAAGTGTTTGATTTCTTTTCCTTTTATTGATTCCCACTTTTATGGCCTTATGGTCAGAAAAGGTGCTTTGTAACTTTTCAATGTTTTCAATTCTGCTAAGGCTTGCTTTATGACGTAATATGTGGTCTATTCTAGAGAATGTTCCATGTGCACTAGAAAAGAAAGTATACTTGGTTGCTGTTGGGTGGAGTGCTCTGTATATGTCTATGATGTCAGTTTGGTTGATTGTGGCATTTAGATCTTCCGTGTCTTTATTGAGCTTCTTTCTGGATGTCCTGTCCTTCACAGAAAGTGGTGTGTTGAAGTCTCCTACTATTATTGTGGAGCTGTCTATCTCACTTTTCAATGCCGATAGAGTTTGTTTTATGTATCTTGCAGCCGTGTCATTGGGTGCATAAATATTTAATATGGTTATATCCTCTTGGTCCCTTTAGTCATTATATAGTGTCCTTCCTTATCCTTTCTGATGGATTTAAGTTTAAAGTCTATTTTGTCAGAAATTAATATTGCTACTCCTACTCTTCTTTGATTTCTGTTTGCTTGATATATTTTTTTCCATACTTTGAGTTTTTTTTTGTTTGTGTCTCTAAGTCTAAGGTGTGTCTCTTGTAGGCAGCATGTAGACGGATCTTGTTTTTTAATCCATTCTGCCACTCTCTGTCTCTTTATTGGTGCATTTAGTCCATTTGCATTCAGGGAAATTATGGATAGGTGTGATTTTAATCCTATGATTTTGATACCTTTTTGTGTGTGTTGTTGAAAGTTTCTTTTCCCCACTTGATTTTATGTGCCGAGTAGAGTTTCTTTATATATTGTTCTTTCCGCATATTTGTTGTTGTTGATTTTGCTTCTGTTGAGTCTCCATTTTTCCCTTGTATTTTATTTTGATGAGTAGGTTTGTTTGTCTCCTTTGTGGTTACCTTATTATTTACCCCAACTTTTCTGAATTTAAAGCTAACTTTTATTTCTTTGTATCGCCGTATCTTCCTCTCCATATGGAAGGTGTATGATTACATTTCTTAGTCCCTCTTTATTATTTTAATGTTGTCTTCTTTTATATAATAACATTGCTGTTACCCTGTTTTGATCTTTTTTTTTTTTTTTTATAATCTCGCTTTGTTTTTTTGGATTTCCCTGTCTGGGTTGACTTCTGGTTTCTCTGCCAAGTGTTCTAGTCTTGAGTTGATACCTGATAATATTGATTTTCTAACCAAAGAACTCCCTTTAGTATTTCTTGCAGTTTTGGTTTGGTTTTTACAAATTCCCTAAACTTGTGTTTATCTGGAAATGTCTTAATTTCAACTTCATATTTAAGCAGCAGTTTTGATGGATATATGATTCTTGGCAGGCAATTTTTTTCCTTCAATTTTTTAAATATGTCATCCCATTGCCTTCTTGCCTGCATGGTTTCTGCCGAGTAAGTCTGAGCTTATTCTTATTGGTGCTCCTTTGTAAGTGACTATTTGTTTATCCCTCACTGCACTTATAAATCTCTCTTTATCTTTGGTTTTGGCAAGTTTTATTATAATATGTCTTGGTGACTTTCTTTTAACATCTACCTTATGTGGAGTTTGATGAGCATCTCTGATAGATATCTTCTCAGTTTCACAATATCAGGGAAGTTTTCTGCCAACAAATCTTTAACAATTCTCTCTGTGTTTTCTGTTACTCCTCCCTGTTCTGGTACTCCAATCACTCGTAGGTTATTTCTCTTGATAGAGTCCTGCATGATTCTTAAGGTTTCTTCATTTTTTTTTAATTCTTTTATCTGGCTTTTCTTCAAATGTATTAGTGCCAAGTGATTTATCTTTGAGTTCAGAAATTCTAGCTTCTACTTGCTCAATTCTGCTCCTCTGACTTTCTACTGAGTTGTCTAATTCAGTAATTTTATTGTTAATCTTCTGAATTTCTCATTGCTGTCTATGGATTTTTCCAGCTTATTAAACTTTTCATTATATTCCTGAATAATCTTTCTAATTTCTTCAATTGCTTTATCTGTGTGTTCTTTGGCTTGTTCTGTGTATTGCCTCATTCCCTTCCTGATGTCTTGAAGGGTTCTGTATATTAAACTTTTCTATTCCGCATCTGTTAATTCCAGGAATACCCTTTCATCTAGAAGATACCTGGATTCTTTGTTTTGAGAGCCTGTTGAAGTGATCATGGTCTGTTTCTTATGTGACTTGATATTGACTGTTGTCTCTGAGCCATCTATAAGTTATTGTATCAGCTTATGCTTGCTTACTTTGTTGTAGCTGCTTGCTTTGTTTTGTTTTGGTATACCCCTCTGGGCTGCTTGAGTGAGCTAGCTTGATTATTTTTGCCGTTGGAGCTCTGATGTCCTGTCCCTAGCTGGCTAGAGCTGTTATAAGGTATATCAGTTTAGGAGTCCATTCAGTTTTCTTGTATGAACTCAGCTCAGGTTTCCAGGTAGCTGATCATCAAGTGTGTGGTACAGGCTCTGCTCTACAGTCTTAGAGGGGCAGGGGTGATTGGCGTATATACCTGTATCTGATTGTAGCAGGGGGTCATGCTCTGAACAAGGCAGGGGGCTGAGAACCAACCCCCATGTGTCTCTGAGGAAAGTGTGTCCCTGTTCCCTAAGCATGCATGTGGGCGGGTTCTGCAGATGGACCATGGGCACCCAAAGGTTTTGTTTGTAAGGACTGGGAGGTACCAGTTATCCTTGGACCCCTGTCGTGGGTAGCTGGGAGACCTGAGTGGAGCTCCCAGTCCTTAGGTCTCTGATATGGGTAGGTGAGGACCTTGTTTAATAGGCAAAGCAATGTAAAACATCAAACACCCACCTCTCCACCATACAGTTGAAATGGTTGGAGTCTGCCAGCAAGGGCCTATTCTCCTGAAATAGACCCACACAGGTCCATGAAGAAGGGAAAGGTGCTCAAGGTCCATGGACATGAGCTGCTTCTGTCCTGAGCTCCCCTGGTTAATGGAGCTAGCAGATATCTTTTCCCCTCAATTGCAATTTTTTTTCCTTCCCCAAAGCTAGGAGGATGACTCTAGGTCCTCAACAGGGCCTATCTCAGACCCAGGGATTCAGTCACTGAAGCTGGCTCAGGTTTTCGGGGACATGGTAAAATATATGCAAGTGCTTAGTTTTTGCCAAGGGTGCTCTTCTCCTCAGGTTCTAGAGGTGCGAGTAGGCTGTGCAGCTGGCTGCTTCTGCCTGAGGAAACTGCAGCCAAACACTAGTACCAGTCCGCCACCGCCGCTGCTCAGGGAATGGTGCGTGAGGTCTCCCCGCGATTCAGGTCTGGTAACTCCTCTCCACTTCTGAATGGTCTCTTCCTCCCCCTGCCCCTTAGTTCTTTGTTTTTTTGGGACCGTTGTTGTAAACAGTGCTCGCTGGAAGCGTCCGTCTCTTTTGCCTTCTTGGCTCTGCCCATTTCAACATTTTTTACTTGACATTGTTTGCTTTCATCATGTTGTCAGCCATCACCACTCTCTATTTCCAATTTTTCACCGCCCTTAACAGAAACTCAGTGTTCCGTAAGTAGCTGCTCCTCTTTTTCCCCACTCTCCTGCCCCTAGTAACCACCAATGTACTTAGGTCTCTATGCATTTGTCTATTTTAGGTATTTCATAGGTGGGATCATAAAATATTTGTCCTTTTGGGACAGATTGATTTCACCCAGCATAATATTTTCAAGGTTCATCCATTTGTAACATGCAGCAAGGCTTCATTTCTCTCTGTGGCTGAGTAATATTCCATTGTATAAATGCAACACATATCTTTTTATCCATTCATCTGTTGATGGGCATTTAGGTTATTTTCACCTTTTGGCTATTCTGAATAGTTCTTCAATGAACATTGGTTAGAATTATGTTTGCAATCCTGATTTCATTTCTTTTTGATATATATCTAGGAGTGGAATTGTGGAGTCATATGGTAATTTTGTGTGTATTTTTGATGATGGATTTAAGCATGCTGATTCTCAGCTAGCATGCACCAGTATAGATACTCTGTTTGTGAAAACATATTAAAATATATTTGGCCCATAGGAAAATAACTGTTTTAAGTAGTGTGATGTATGCTAATGTGTAGTGATCTCAAATCTCATATGTGTGAAACATGGAGTGAGTTAACTTGAACATTTAAGCTAAGTTGTTAACAAACTTAAAATTGACATACAACTTCATCATAAACAACTTCTAATATTATAAGCAAAAAACCGTCCTGTTGTAAGTGCTTTGCTATGTGATATGATGCGATATAACACTTAGTTTATTTGCGTTAGACACTCTGAGTATGCACCTCAGATTATGAACCTTTGACATAAATCATGCTGATGCAATGTGAACTGGGCATCCTCTCATAGACCCTTGTCATGCAAGACCAGAGAGACTAAACCACATAAAAACCCCAAGGCTTTATCTTCAAGTGAGAGCAAGGTAGATGCATAACGATTCTATAAATGGAGTCTCTGATGTGTCCCAAGATTGAGACATATGCCACTGGAGACTGCCTGCCACTGCCACCAACCTCAAACCCCAGCTAAGAGGGTCCTCCTCCAGGGACTACCAGTCGTTGGTCATACTTTCCTAGTCTCATTAAAGGCAAATGCCTGAAGGTTGAAGATTTGGACTTTAATTATGGGCTAACTTTACCCTACCCTGATTCTCCACTTCTGAATGAATGTCTTCAGGTCTTACTTGTGTGCTTTGCCTTGAATACCTTGCAAATAAACTACATGAGTTTGTGCATGGCAAAAGTGAGAATTTCTCTACATAATTTACAATAAGATCCTAACAAGACAATTTGATTTAGATGTGTCCCTGAAATACAGCATGGAGATGGATTTTGCTTTATTAACTAATCTAAAAATCTTTTTTTAATAGGTAATTTAGGTCTAGTTTTTGTTTGTTGGTATAATTGGTAGTGTTGACTTAGTTGTGTCACATGGTGTTTTAGTACATATTTATAAATGTGTGAATATATATGTAATGTATTAATAAATTTATCAGTATATACTTTCAAAGTATATTAAAATTTTCACTATGCGATCAGTTTGCTTTCTCTCTATATTTGGTATCATTGCACTATTTAGGAGATTTGAACTTACTGCTCTTGTGGTTACTTTTATATCAATACCTTTTATAGACATTATTATTGGTTTTCTAATATGAGAGCTACTGAAATTAATAAATAATCTCTTTTCATCCCATTCTTCTTCATTCATTTCAAAATGATTTCCTTTTGAACTTTGTTAACGTGTAGGGAAATTTTCTTCTTCTTCCCATATATTCCCTCTCCTTTCTCCTGCTTCTTCACCTTCTTCTTCTTCTTCTTTTTTTTTTTTAGTGCTTACAAATATTTATTTATGTACTAGGATGTATAAAACAATTAACATGTATTATGTAATTTACTTCTCATAGCAACTCTCTACAGACATGGAAATATCTATTCAATTCTTCCTATGATAAAACTTTCTTCTTTTTGTTATTTTAAATTTTATTTATTTCGTTGTTGTCACTGTTGAGAATATGCACAGCAAAATGTACACCAATATAACAATATCTACATGTTCAATTCAGTGACATTAATTTCATTCTTCAAGTTATACAACCATTCTTACCCTCCTTTTCTGAATTATTCCTCCTCCATTAACATAAACTCACTGCCCCCTAAGTTTCTTAACAGATCTTTTAAATTGCTATTATCACTGTGATCCCATGTAGATAGATCTTAAAAGAGCATAATGCTCAAGGCAGACATTCTTGACTAGTTAAGCTAATCTATAGTTTGTTTTAAGATTTAAGGGAATATTTTTAGCTTAAGTTTCAAAGATTATATCAGCACAATTGTTTCTGGGGTTCATCCAGCTTTCATGGCTCCAAAAATTCTGGAGTCCAGGAGAATTTGAAATTCTGTTCTGTATTTCCCCCATTTGATCAGGATTCTTCTGTAGACTCTTTGATCAAAATGTTTCATAATGGTAACCAGGCACCATCATGTACATGGAGGCAATTAATCACACATCCCATTCCCTCCTTCTATTCCTGACTCTCTTTCTTCCCCAGTCATTCCAGGTGAATAGAGACCCATTGTTGTGCCTTGGATGGCTGCTTGCAAGCTTTTAAGGCCCCAGGCACTATGCAATGAACCAGGAGGTAGAACAGAAGCACTACACATGTTATTAGGCCTATTAACTAGGATGTTCCATGAAACCATGATCCTAAACCTCCTAACCAAAAAACCAAATCCTATAAGGCGTTTAGTTGTACATAAGCAGACTCAGCAGCTACTTTTTTTTTTTTTGTCACTGTTACAAATATGTCTTTCACATAACTTTAGCCAATTCAACTTTTTAGAGGTGTACAGCTTATTGATAGCACTTAAAATAATCAGCTGTACAACCCTCCCCTTAACCAATGTGATTTTTCCATTACCATAAAGTGAAGCTGAATACTCTATAAGCAATGACCACCCCGGATTCATTTTCCCTCACACCCCCGGTAACCACTAATAAACTTTGATCTCTATACATTTGCTTTTTTTTTTGTTTTATGTTTGTTTTTTTAATATATATACAGGTGGGGTCATACAATATTTGGAGCCCTGGTAGCATACTGGTTAAGAGCTTGACTGTTAACCAAAAGGTCAACAGTTTGAAACCACCAAGTACTCCTTAGAAACCCTACAGGGCAGCTCTACTTTGTCCTATAGGGTCACTATGAGTCGGAATTGATTCAACAACAATGTGTTTATAAAATATAGGTTGTTTTGTTGTTGACTTATTTCACTCAGCATAATTCAAGCTCCAGCCATAGTCTAGAATGTATCAAGACTTCATTTCTCCTAATTGTGGAGTAGTATTCCATTGTATGTACCACATTTTGTTTATTCATTCATCTGTTGATGGTCATTTAGGTTGTTTCCACTTTTTGGCTTTTGTGAAAAGCACTGCAATGAATGTTGGTGTACAAGTCTCTGTTTCCCTCTCTGCTTTTAAGCCTTTTGTGTATATAAGAGCGGAATTGCTCAGTCATGGTGGTAGTTCTCTTTTAGTTTTTTGAGGAAATGCTCTTCTGTTTTCCACAACAGCTGTACCAATCTGCATTCACAGTGTCTTGGTCATCTACGGCTGCTATAAGAGAAATATCACAAGTGAATGGCTTTAACAAAGAGAAATTTATTCTCTAACAGTCTAGTAGGCTACAAGTCCAAATTCAAGGCATTGGCTCCAGGGGAAATCTTTCTCTTCCCTCTCATCTCTAGAGGAAGGTCATTGTCATCAATCTTCCCCTGGACTAGGAGCTTCTCCAAGCAGGAACCTCAGATCCAAAGGATGCACTCTGCTCCCGGTGCTGCTTTCTTGGTGGTGTGATGTCGCCCTGTCTCTCTGCTTCTTTCTCTCTTTTATATCTCAAAAGATATGGGTTTAATACACCATGTAACCTTGTAAATCTCATCAATACAACTGCTGCTAAGTTAATCCATCTCATTAATATCATAGTGATAGGATTTACAACACATAGGGAAATCACATCAGTTGACAAAATAGTAGACTATCACACTATACTGAAAATCAGAACCTACCAAGTTGACAGATATTTTTGAGGGACACAATTCAATTCATGACACCCATCGGAAATGGTCTCCTGCATTTTTTGATGGTTGTATCTACATTATCAGAGTACATATTCTGTAACCTTAATCTCTACCACATAGATTTCTCATCTTTGTGCTCCTTTATTGAGATGTATAAAAATAACTGAATCTTATGAGATAGCCTAAAAATGGCTGAAGACATTGAAGGAACTCTTATTTAAGTTCCGTAGATGATTCGTTCAAATAAACTCTGCTCTAATTCCATCCTTTTTAAGACTAGTGATCATTTTTCCTAGAAAACTGACTGGGTTTATTTCAAAACAATCATAACACTCAAAGGGACTTAATCTCAGTCTCAATGCAGTAGGCAGCTATTTGGACATAAGAAACAGTTCTTCAGAGAGCCGTGTCCCAAGGAACGTTCTCTGCTAATCCATCTGGGATAAGAATAAAAGGCTTGTTTGAAAACAATTCCGTAAAGGCCTAAGAATAAAATACAAATAACGTATCAGGAAGGCATCACTGATATTTCCACTATTATCTTCCTAAACCATGTTTTTTTCCTTGGTGCCCTTGTATCAACTGAAAAACTCACATTCTGAAACTAATTCTTAGATGTTTATCTGTGTACTACAGTTTTCCTTCTATGAACTTTCAAAAATTCATATACATTTCTTCATAATTGCTCTTCATTGAGTGTTATGTCTGAAAATTAAGGTGAGTAAAAAGACACTTTTCTTAAAATGTCATGTATTCTTAGGGAAGGTTGGATATTTGTAGGTCTTAATGCCCAACACAAATATAAAAAGCAGAGAGCATTTCATTTCAGTGACCTTTTCCTCAACATTGGGAATACCTAGTTCATTGGTTAGGAAGCAACTTTCTTGCTGTAATAAATTAGCCTCTCTCCGTCTTTCTCTCTGACATAAACCAAACTTAAAATTACTACAATATTAATAAACAGTATATCTGACAGATGTCAAATACCCAAATGAAGTATGAAGTCCTTATTTTATCATGTGAACTTTTTTTATGTATGATCAAAATTTGATGGCTTGATTATCCATGTGTTTTATTCAGATTTCTTGGTGTCAGATAGATGTAACTTCTGTTTCTTGTAATGGCCCTTTGCAATATGCAAAGCTAAAAAATGCTGTAAACATGAATAAAATACTGTTTGTGATGAAAAACAGATGTGTTAAGTATACTAGAACAAAAAAGTGAGTGGAGATGCAAAATAGGTGTCAAAAGCAACACAGTCATGGCAATTTATTAATGTGACCTTAAATAGCTGTGGGTAAATGTCTCCCCACGTAGCAAAATTATGACGGAAAATCACTGAAAGTGAAAGATTCAAAAGTTAAAATTAATGAAACATCATAAGAATACCACAGAAAAGATTAGAGATTTAGGGATAGAATTACAGGGCTTAAATGTACTCCAAGAGTAAATTATATTGGTTAGGTCCATCTCTTGCTGTGTTTGTTTTTAAGGAAATATCCAGAGAAATTCCCCATTTATGGAACTAGTTCAGTGAAATAAAGGAGGATTTGAGGTAGTCACCATTCACACACAGAACTATATTTAATAAGCCAAGTAATAAGAACAAATTGCTAACTAATACAAACAATAAAATTTCTAAAAGTATACATGAATGAATATTGTCATTAGAGTTAGATGGAATTGATTATAAGAGAATTCATGAACTATCAAATGTAAAATTAACCCTTAAAACATTGAAGAACAATTCAAGATAGAAAAATATAAAGTTGTTAAAGGGGTAGTCAGTAGGTGACTTATAGTGCAATTACTTAATAATGTGGGTAAATTGGAATTCTTAGAATGATTATTTTAAGAAATAAATTCATGTTTTTTTTTTACATATCCCACCTAAGACATAGAATTTTCACCTAATAAATAACTTAGTCCAAGATATGCTTTTAAATTCAATGTGTTCATATAACATTTTTAATAATGTCAAGGTCAAATTAATATGTAAGGAACAGCATTCATTCATGAAACATCCCTGGAGTACAGATGTTTTCTCTGGACTCTTGAAATTCTAAATTTAGGCTCATTACCTCACTACTCATTTAGAACATTGATTGCTTTTTCATCTTTAGAACTTCCCTACTTATTAGCTATAGGAATCAATGATTAACAATATCCTGAAGTATGGAGAAAAAAATGAGTTGATGCATATAAAAAGTGTATTGCAATGTTTGGCACATAAAGGATCGTTAAGGATTAGACGGAATTATTGTTCTTGTTTTGTTACTGTTATTGTACACTCCTAGCCTAGGATAGCGTGTCAGCAATGGGCATCAATCACATCTTAGCTCTAAATAGCTCTGTATGATTCCTAGCAGGATGGCTTCGAGATTTAATGCAAAAGAGATTATGAAAACTGTACTTTTAGGAAGGTAGGTCTAGGAAGGTATCAGAGATTGAATTGTGTCCCCAAAAAATATATTTATTAATTTGGCTAGGTAAATATTTCCAGTATTGTGTGATTGTCCAGCATTTTTTGATTTTCTGCCATTTTGCTATGTGTTGTAAATCCTATCACTATGATGTTAATGAGATGGATTAGTGGCAGTTATATTGATGGGATCCTCAAGATTGGATAGTGTCTTAAGCCAATCTCTTTTGAGATATAAAAGAGAGAAGAGAGCAAGCAGAGTGACAGAGAGACTTCATACCACCATGAAAGCAGCACCGGGAGCAGATCGTGTCCTTTGGACCCAGTGTTCCTGTGAGGAGAATATCCTACACCAGGGAGAGATTGATGACAAACAAGGACCTTCTTCCAGAGCCAACAGAGAAGGCCTTCCCCTGGAGCTGATGCCCTGAATTTTCACTTGTAACCTACTAGACTGTGAGAGAATACATTTCTCTTTCTTAAAACCATCCACTTGTGGCATTTATTATAGCAGCACTAGGTAACTAAGACAGAAGGTAATCTGCAACACTAAACCACTAATTGACTGAATGAATAACTCAGAATTTTGTTGCCTCATGCAATATCTTTCCTTCCCATCTGAATATACTTCATTTGAAGAAATAGGGATTTCATGAAACACACTTCACCACTTAAAACCTAGGATAGTGTGTCAGCAAAGGGCATCATTCACATCTTAGCTCTAAATAGCTTTGTGTGATTTCTAGCAGGATGGCTTTGAGATTTAATGCAAAAGAGATTATGAAAACTGTACTTTTAGGAAGTACTCATTACCAAATGAATTTATATCAAAGTACTAATTCACTCAGCTAATTTTGTTGTGTCAACGTATCTTTTAACTTAAAAAAAAAAAGTAAAATAATTTCTGGACTGGAACATGTCTCTGAGTCTAAAATGGGATGTAGACTTTTCTCCTGAGAGCAGTTCACTGGAGTAACAAATATGTTTTGTAACTATGAACAATCAGTGAGTCACTGACAACTGTCCAAACTCTTACATAAAACAGGTTCGTAAGCCACTCCACAATGAAAATGTCTATGACATGCACAAACTAGCTAAAATTTTTCATGAAAGATCAAATACATGAAGTTTAATCTCAATAGTTTTACAAGAAAGAATGCACACAAAACAAACTCAATTTATAATTAAAGAAATTGAAGCTAAAACTGCTTTCTTTTCTTGCTCTATTCCACATACAGATGGCTTAATTATTCAACGAAATACGTGGGCTGGGCAAGACTATCTTGATGATTCTTACATTTTCAGGGTTTTGCCTCCTTCTTCAACTATGTTGTTGTTGGGTACCATCCAGTGGATTCCTCAATATCTTTACTTTTTCTGACACTGCTTTGCAGCAGTGTTTCTCTAAATGACCCATGTGATTCCTGGACCCCATACCATATCAACTCTATCAGACACCCGGATATAGGAACCAATAGCCTACATTTTTAACAGCCTCCTCAGTCAATTACTATGTAAACCAAGTGTTGAAAATCACTACATTGAAGTTTCCAAAATACTTCCATATCTATTTTTCTTTGGATACCACAACCCAAGGAGAGAGTTATTGGCATCAGGTATACACAGGAAGAAATTGAGTTTAAGAGTGCTTAAAGTGACTGCCTTTCATTTGTGGTGTCATGAAGGGAAACAACGTTACGCTTACATATTGTCTTCAAGTTACTGTACCCCATATTGTATGAATATATGACCAATGCATAATCACGTTTTATTATTTCATAACTCATTGTGTCTTGCTTACCATTTTCCTGTTATAGATTAAATAAGCTAAAGATAATGGCACTAACTAATGAAAGCCGCCCTGAAGAATTTATCCTATTAGGCTTTGCTGACCGTCCTTGGCTGGAGCTTCCTCTCTTTGTCATTCTTCTGATAACATACCCTATGGCCGTGATGGGAAACATCACTATCATACTGGTGTCCAAATTAGATCCCCGTCTCCACAGCCCCATGTATTTCTTCCTCACCAACCTCTCCTTTTTGGACATGTGTTATACCACAAGCATTGTCCCTCAGATGTTATTTAACCTGGGAAGCTCTAAAAAGACAATCAGCTACTTGGGCTGTGCAGTTCAGCTTTATTTCTTCCACATGATGGGCAGCACAGAATGTCTACTCCTGGCTCTCATGTCCTTGGATCGTTATGTGGCCATCTGCAAGCCTCTTCACTACACCCTCATCATGAATCAGCAAATCTGTGTCCTCCTAGTATCCATTGTGTGGCTGAGTGGAATGACCTATACTGTCTCAGAAGCAACTGTTACATTACAGTTGCCACTCTGTGGTCTCAACAAACTGGATCACTTGGTGTGTGAGATTCCTGTTCTGATAAAGATTGCCTGTGGTGAAAAGAGTGTTAATGAGCTCACACTCTTCGTGATCTGTATTTTTATGCTAGCTGTTCCACTCTGCCTAATTCTTGCTTCCTATGCTTGTATTGGGCATGCTATGCTGAAGATTAAGTCTTCTGAGGGAAGGAAAAAGGCCTTTGGGACATGTTCTTCCCATCTCATAGTGGTTTTATTATTTTATGGCCCAGGCATTAGCATGTACCTTCAGCCCCCCTCTTCCATCACTAGGGACCAGCCCAAGTTCATGGCTCTCTTCTATGGAGTGGTGACACCTACACTCAACCCCTTCATCTACACCCTTAAGAATAAAGATGTGAAGGGGGCATTAGGTAGCCTGACTAGAAGGATTTTCAGTTCCAAGTGAAAGACGGTGGACATCAAATGAAGGTATTTAACAATTAGAGTAGGTTTATACAAAATTTTCCTAATAATTCAGTTTTATCTCATAAACCAAAAAATATATATAAATAAAATAAAAACACCAAACCCGGTTCCACCGAGTCAATTCCGACTCATAGTGACCCTATAGGACAGAGTAGAACCGCCTCATAGAGATACCAAGGAGCACCTGGGGGATTCGAACTGCCTACGCTTTGGTTAGCAGCCATAGCACTTAACCACTACACCACCAGGGTTTTATCTCAAAATTACCAAAATTTCATGTTAGGTGATGTTCTTTTAAAATGTGTCATGTGTCTGACATTCTTTTTTTTTTTTTTAATTTGTGGTAAAAATATATGTAGCAAGACATTTTCCATTTCAACATTTTTTACTTGACATTAATTGCTTTCATCATGTTGTCGGCCATCACCACTCTCCATTTCCAGTTTTTCATCACCCTTAACAGAAACTCAGTGTCTCCTAAGTAGTTGATCCCCTTTTTCCCCACTCTCCTGCTCCTGGTAACCACTAATGCTCTTTGATCTCTATGCATTTGTCTATTGTAGATATTTCATATTGGCATACAATATTTGTCCTTTTACGACAGATCGATTTCACTCAGCATAATTTTTCAAGGTTCATCCATTTGTATCATGTATCAAGGCTTCATTTCTCTCTATGGCTGAGTAATATTCCATTGCATAATTGCAACACTTTTTTTTTTTTAATCCATTCATCTGTTGATGGGCATTTAGGTTATTTTCACCCTTGGCTATTCAGAATAGTGCTGCAACGAAGATTGATATACAAGTATACGTTCGCATTCCTGCCTTCATTTATTTCTGGTGTATATGCGGAAACGACTGGATGGCACTAGTTTTTTTTTTTTTTTTATGTGGAAGATGAATGCGGAGTCATATAGTAATGTTGTGTTTATATTTGATAATAGTTATAGGCAAAGCTGATATTCAGCTAGTATGCACCAGCATGGACACTCTGTTCACGAAAATGTATTAAAATATATTTGCCCCATAGTAAAATATCAACTGTTTTGAGTAGTGCCTTTTTTTTTTTTATAATGCAGTGATCCTAAATCTCGTATGTGTGAAACATGTGATGTATAACTTGAATATTTAAGCTAAGTTGTTAACAAACCTGAAATTGACAAAGAACTTCATCCTAAACAACTTCTAATATTGTAAGCAATTATCTTGTTTTAAGTGCTTTAGTGTGATATGATGTGATATAATGATAAGTTCACCTATATTAGATATGCTGAGTGTGCACCTCTGATTATGAACCTTTAACAAAAATCGTCCTAATGGAATGCAAACTGATAGACCCTTATCATGCAAGACCAGAGGGACTAAACCAAATAAAAACCCGGGTCTTTTGTCTTCCAATGAGAGAAAGGTAGAGGCATAACGACTCTATAAATGGAGTCTCTGAAGTCTCTCAAGACTCAGACAGATGTTTCTGGAGACTCTGCCTGCCACTACCACCAACATCAAACCCAGCTATGAAGGTCCTTCTCCGAGGACTAGCCATTGGTCAAGACATCCTCCATGGACCTCTCATTAAAGGCAAATGCCTGAAGGTTGAAGATTTGGACTTTAATTATTGGGCTAATTTTACCCTACTCTGATTCTCTGCATCTGAATGAATGTTTTGGGGTCTTATCTGTGTACCTTGCCATGTCTACTTTGCAAATAAACTACATGAGTTTATGCATGGCAAACACAAGCATTTCTCTGCTTAATTTACAATAAAATCCCAACAAGGCATTTTGTTTTAGGTGTGTCCCTGAAATACAGCATGGAGTTGGATTTTGCTTCATTAACTAATCTAAAAAAAAATTTTTTTAATAGGAAAGTTAGGCTCAGTTTTTGTTTGTTGGTACAATTGGTAGTATTGACTTAGTTCTGTTACATAGTGTTTTAGTGCATACTTGTAAATACATGAATATATATGTAATATACTCATAAATTTATCAGCATACAATCATAAAAGTATATAAAAATTTTCACCATGCAATTAGTTTGCTTTCTCTCTGTATTTCATATTATTGTGGTATTTAGGATATTAAATGACACAGGAAGCACCAAAAGAAGATGGAGGGAATACACAGAGTCACTATACTGAAAAGAATTGGTGGACATTCCATCATTTCAGGAGGTACCATATGAGCAGGAACCAATGGTACTGAAGGAAGAAGTCCAAGCTGCACTGAAGGCATTGGCTACAGTCATTGATAAAATACCTTTTGAGATGTTTCAACAAATGGATGCAACCCCGGAAGTACTCACTTGTCTATGCCATGAAATTTGGAAGACAGCTACCTGTCCAACTGACTGGAAAAGATCTATATTTTTACCTATTCTGAAGAAAGGTGATCCAACCTAATGTGAGAATTATTGGAACAATATCACACACAAGTAAAATTTTGCTGAAGAGCATTCAAAAGGGGTTGCAACAAAGCAGTATATTAATAGGGAACTGCCAGAAATTCAATCTGGAATTAAAAGAGGGCATGGAACCCAGAATATCATTGCTGATGTCAGATGGGTCCTGGCTGATAGTAGAGAATACCAGAAAGATGCTAACTTGTGTTTTATTGACTATGCAAAGGCATTTGATTGTGTGGATCATAACAAATTATGGATAACATGGCAAAGAATGGGAATTCCAGAACACTTAATTGTGCTCATGAGGAGTCTGTATGTAGATCAAAGGCAGTTATTTGAACAGAACAAAGAATACTGCATGGTTTAAAGTCAGGAAAGATGTGTGTCAAGGATGTATCCTTTTACCACACTAATTCAATCTATACGCTGAGCAAATAATCTGAAAATCTTGACTATATGAAGAACAGGACATCAAGATTGGAGGAAAACAAAAATCCTCACAACTGGACCAATAAGCAACACCATGATAAATGGGGAAAAGGTTGAAGTTGTCAAGGATTTCATTTTACTTGGATCCACAATCAACACCTATGGAAACAGCAGCCAAGAAATTAAAATATGCATTGCATTGGGTACATCTGCTGCAAAAGACCTTTTTAAAGTGTTGAAAAACAAAGATGTCACCTTGGAGTCTAAGATGTGCCTTACCCAAGCCATGGTATTTTCTACCACTTTCCTGTGTATGTGAAAGCTGGATGATGAATAAAGAAGACTGAGGAAGAATTGATGCCTTTGAATTGTGGTATTGGGGAAGAATGTTGAAAATACCATGAACTGCCAAAAGAACTAACAAACCTGTCTTGGAAGAATTACAACCAGAATGCTCCTTAGGAGTAAGGATGGCAAGACTACATCTCACATACTTTGGACATGTTGTCAGGAGGGACCAGTCCCTGGAGAAGGACTCTATGCTTGGTAAAGTAGAGGGTCAGTGAAAAAGAGGAAGACCCTCAATGCGATGGATTGACACAGTGTCTGCAACAATGAACTTAAGCATAACAATAGAGTGAAAGGCACAGAACTGGACAGTGTTGTTTCATTCTGTTTTACATAGGCTTGCTGAGTTGGAACCAACTCAATGGCACCTATCAACAACTTTGTTTGAGGAAAAATCAGAGAAAAGAATGAAGAAAACCTAAAAATTATGTGATACAATCTAGAGCAAAAATTTGCATGTGATTGGAGCTCCAGAAAGGGGGGAGAAAATGAAAAATGCATAGAAGATTTTTGAAGGTTTGCTGGCAGAAAACTTCCCAGGTATTATGAAAGAAGAAAAGCTGACTATCTAAGAAGCTTAATGAACCCCATATAGGATAGACCCCAAAAAAGAGTATCCAAGACATGTCATAATCACACTTGCCAAAACAAAGACCAAGAATTCTCACAGCAGCTCAAGAAAAATGCAGTCACTTACAAAGGAGAAACAATGTAACTAAACTCTGATTACTCAGAAGAAACTATGCAGGTAAGAATGCAATGGGATGACATACACAAAAGATTGAAAGAAAAAAAAAACTGCCAACTAAGAATAATGCCCATTACCCATTACCTGATTCCAACTCATAGTGACTCTGAAGGGCAGAGTAGAACTACCCCATAGAGTTTCCAAGGAGTGCCTGGTGGATTTGAACTGCCTACTGTTACTTAGCAACCATAGCACTTAACCACTATATCACCAGAGGTTTCCCAAGAATAATATATCCTACAAAACTCTTTCTCAAATACAATGGTGAAATTAGAACATTTCCAGATAAACAGAAATTAAGGGAACTTGTAAAAATCAAACCAAATGTTCAAGAAATATTAAAGGGGGTCCTTTGTTTAGAGAACCACAACATCAGACAACAAACCGAGCCTAGGACCTAGGACAGTATCAGCCAGATACCAACCTAGGTAAATAGCTCTCAATAAAAAATAAAACAAAAAGATTTAAAACAGGGAAACAGAGACTTCTATCTGTAAATGACAACAATGTCGAAACAATAGAAGGGGGAATAAATGGTGGAGGTACAGAACTTTCAAATGGTGAGGAAGTCAAAGCAATATCAAGTAATAAAAGGCTGGCTCAAACTTATGAAGGTAAAGGTAAATTTCAAGATAACAACAAAAAAACTAACAAACCTACTCATCAGAATAAAAAAGAAGAAAAACATAAATTCTCAGTAAGCATAAAATCTATGAAAATTAAAGAAAAGAAAATCCACTAACAAAAGAAACTCAGCACAGAAGGGTAAGAGGAACAAAGAAAAGGTAAACACCACAAAAAAAGCATAACAGTATAACAGCAATAACATCATATCTATCGATAATCACATTGAATGTAAATGACTTAAATGTGCCTGTAAAGAGACAAGGAGTTGTAGAATAGAAAAAAAATAATAACCCATCAATATGCTGTCTAAAAGAGATGCACCTATTATATAAAGAAATAAATATATTAAAAAAGAAAGGATGAAAAAAAAATCAAGCAAACAGTAACCAAATAAAGGCAAAAGTTCAATACAAGTCTCAGATAAAATAGACTTTAAGGAAAAATCAATTATAAAAGATAAGGAAGGTCATTATATAATGATTAAAGGAACAATCATCCAAAAAGACATAACCTTAATAAATATCTATGCACTCAATGACAAGCCTCCAAAATACATAAAACAAACTCTAAAAGAGAAATCGATAGTTCCACAATAAGAGTAGGAGACTTCAACACACCACTCTCAGTAACATACAGAACGTCTATAAAGAAATTGAACAAAGATACAGAAGATCTAACGATCAAAATCAACCAATTTGACCTCACAGATATATATGGAACTCTTCACCCAACAACAGTAAACTATAAGTTCTTTTCCAACACACCTAGAACATTCTCCAGGATAGACCACATTTTAGGACATAAAGCAACTCTCAGTAAAACACAAACCATCTAAAAAAATACAAAGCATCTTCAGTGATCACACCATAAAAGTAGAAATCAATAACATGAAAAGCAAGGGGAAAAAAAAATTATGGAAACTGAATAACACCTTGCTTAAAAACAACTGGATGATAGAAGTTAAAGAGGGAATCAGAAAATTTTTAGAATCAAATGAGAATGAAAACACATCTTACCAAAGCCTTTGGGACACAGCAGAGACAATGCTCAGAGGTCAATTTAGAGAAAAAAATGCACACATCAAAAAAAGAAGAATGGGCCAAAAATCAAAATGTTAGTCCTAAACTCGAACAAATACAAAGAGAACAAGAAAGAAGCCCACAGATGAAAGCAATTATAAAGATTATAGCAGAAATAAATGAAATAGAGAAATGAAAACAATACAAAGAATCAAGACCAAAAGTTGGTTCTGTGAAAAGGTCAACAAAATCAACAAACCACTGGCCAAAATGAAAAAAGAAAAACTAGAGAGGAAGCAAATAACCCAAAATAAGAAATGAGACAGGTGACATTACAACAGACCCAACTGGAATAAAAAGGATCATAACAGAACACACGAAAAATTAAACTCCTACAAATGTGAGAAACTAGGGGAATGGCTAAATTTTTAGAATCACAATACCTACCTAAACTAATATAAACTGAGAGTGAAAATCTGAAAAGACTCATAACAAGGGAAGAGATTGCAGAGGTAAAAAAAAAAAAAAAATCCACCACAAAAAAAGCCCTGGCACAGACAACTTCACTGGAGCATTCTACCAAACACTCAGAGAAAAGCTCACACAAGTGATACTCAAATTATTTCAGAATATAGAAAAGTAAGGAATAATCCTGAATTCATTTTATGAAGTCAGTGTAATCCTGATACCAGAGCCAGGCAAAGACACCACAAAAAAAAATTACAAACCAATGTCTTTCATGAATATAAATGCAAAAATTCTCAACAAAATTCTAGACAATAAAATTCAGCATCATATAAAAAAATACACTATGATCAAGTAAGACTCATTCAAGGATGCAAGGATGGTTCATCATTAGAAAATCAATCAACACAATCCATCACATAAATAGAACAAAAGAAAAGAATAACATAATCATCTCAATCGACACAGAAAAGGCATTTGATAAAGTCCAATGTCCTTTTCTGTTAAAAACTCTCAATAAGATAGGAATAACAGGCAAATTCCTCTGCGATAATAAGGACATTTATACAAAACCAAGAGCCAATATCATTCCCAAGGGAGAGAGCCTGAAAATATTGCCCCCTGAGAAAGGGAACAAAACAAGGATGTTATTTATTACCACTCCCACTTAACATTTTGCTGGGAGTCCTAGCTAGAGCGATAAGGCAAGAAAAAAGAAATATAGTGCATCCTACTTGGAAACGAAAAGTAAAACTATCCCTGTTTGCAGATGACATGATGCTGTACATACAGAAACCCAAAGATTCCACAGGCAAACTACTGAAACTAATAGAAAGATTCAGCAGAAAAGCAAAACACAAGATCAGCATACAAAAATCAGTTGAATTCTTGTACAACAACAAACAACTTTGAAAAGGAAATCAGGAAAGCAATATCATTTATAACAGCCCCTAAAAAGATAAAATACTTAGGAATAAATTTAACCAGGGATGCAAAAGACCTATACAAAGAAAACTACCAAACACTACTGCAAGAAACCAAAAGAGACCTACATAAGTTGAAAATTATACCTTGTTCATGGCTAGGAAGACTCAAAATTGTGAAAATGTCAATTCTACCCAAAGCGATCTACAGATATAATGCAATCTTGATCCAAATACCAAAAGTACTCTTTATCAAGATGGAAAAACTAATCACTGACTTTATATGGAAAGTAAAGAGGTCCCATATAAGCAAAGCATTACTGAAGAAAAAGAACAAAGTAGGAGGCCTCACACTACCTTATCTCAGCATCTATTATGCAGTCACAATAGTCAAAACAGCCTGATACAACTCACCCACTGAATAACAGATAAAAACAAGCACAGACAGATCTCAGATCTCTGGACTACAGCCAAAGTATTAGAGACTTGGTGTGATCCCTGAAGCATGGGAGAGAAGGAGTGGGGACAGCACAGAAGCTGGGAAAACCAATCCACTAACACCTGGAGCACTCACTCATCATAGCCATTTTAGGATGGGGCTTGACAACACCCCAAACAGGGAATAGAGAAAAGGAGCTAATCTGAGGAAGCTGTAGTCCAAGTTTTTAAGGTGGCATAAATTGGCCATGGGAGCTCATGGGTCGTGCAATTGGGAGGGGGCAGAGCAAGACCCTGGAGCCACAAGACAGTGCTGTTGAATCTTGCCAAGGACCAAGAAGGATGGGCAATAGGACCAGTAGGAAATACAAGGGCAGTAGAGTGATAAGAATACTTCAGACTAATAAGCAGTACAGAGGGAAAAGGCTAACATTATGCCCATAGCAGGACACCATAGAAGAGCTTGTGCAGGGCACCCGTGTGGGAAAGACATAGAGTACCCCACTTTCACCACAGGAAAATCAAGCACCACTGCATACGCCAGCATCTGCAACCACCTAAACCACCCCTGGTCTGCTCATACATATTGAATTTCAGAGATCAGGCATCCAGAACTCCCAATCAGCTCTGAAAAAAACCTAAGGATAAGAATGTTCTCTAGCGGTTCTCAGGAAAAGTTAACAGGTCCACAGCTGCTGGGTCGATTCTGACTCACAGAGACATTGTGTGGCAGAATGGAGCTGTTCTGTGAGGTTTCCAGGCATATGAGTATTTGCAGAGGCCTGCTGCAGCATCTTTCTCTTTCTCCCATGGAGTGGCTTGTGTGCATAGGCCCTGGCCTTTCAGTTGGCAACTGACACTTGGCCACTGCTAGACCAGAGAATCCAATCAGAAAATTTTCCCACAAAAACCAGAATGCAAAATTAAAGTAAATAATAATAATAATAACAAAATCGCCCAGGTTCAACAAAAAAATAGTAAAACAAACAAAATCACAAGAGAAGAAGGACCAAGCAGAATATGAAGAAGAGGCAATTTCTCCTATGAAGGCTAGACTAACGGAAGGAATTGAAATATTCAGACTACAGTGCTAAATATATTCAAAGAAAGGAAAAGGCACACAGAAAACAAACTATTAAAGATAAGGAAACAAATGGGGGAGGAAAACCAGAGACTCAACAAGGAAATTGAAAACATCAAAAAAGCAAAAAAAGAACTGCTAGAACTGAAGAATAAAGCAACTGAATTAGGAAACGTAAGAGAAACACTCAACAATAGAGTTGAACTCACTGAAAAGAGAATAAATGAACTAGAAGACAAAATAACAAACTTTATCAAGTCTCAAGAGAAACAAGAGAGACGTGAACAAACCCAAATGGAAATATGGGATTGAATTAACAAATCTAACAATTAAGAAATCCCAGAGCACCATGACAATGATGAAGGCATAGAAACAAGTTTCCAAGAGATAATCAGAGAGAATTTTCAAGACCTGAACAAAGAACCAAGCCTGCAAATACAGGAAGCCACGTGGACTTCAATTAGAAGAAACATAAAAAGAACAACTCTGAAACATAGCCTAATAAAAATCTTGAAAACCAAAGACAAGGAGAGAACACACCAAGGG
The DNA here is from genome assembly GCF_024166365.1 of Elephas maximus indicus. NCBI lineage: Eukaryota > Metazoa > Chordata > Mammalia > Proboscidea > Elephantidae > Elephas > Elephas maximus. The sequence continues at coordinate 87,203,380 of NC_064819.1, read as the reverse complement.
TATTTCATAAGACTCACTATAGATTTCTCCCCCAGAAACTCTTGAGACCAGAAGACAATGGAACTACTTATACATGATTGAAAACAATTACCAACAAATAATTCTTTACCCAGCAAAGTTGTCATACAAAAACAATGGGTAAATCAGTCATTCCCAGACAAACAGAAGCTCTGGGAATTTTCCATTACCAGGTCAACTTTGCAAATATTACCCAATGGGGTATTCCAAATGGAAAGGCAAGAGCACTAAATAAATACCTGTATCTATACATGGGGAAAAACAATTAAATAAATAAGACAGAGTTATTTACACAGGCAATCCCAGGGATATTTTTAGGGAATAAACTAAATCCTGCAAACAATACATCAAGTTTGTAAGAAATAAGTACAAAGTAAACTTAACAAATAAAGGCTGTATATTGATGTTATTGGAGATACACCAAGAGAAATGGCAGAGAGGGGAGTATATCAGGAATAGATTTATTATGTTAAGGTTTTATGTTAACTGTTGTTCATACATTGAACATTGTTGCAATAGTAAGTTGTATAATGTTATATATGTGGGAACCACTAAGAAATCTCTGAGAAAAAAACATTCAGAAGAAAAGTACAATGACACCAAAAATGCTCATCACAAGAAAACCAAATACAAACAAAAGCCGAAAAATAAGAATTAAAAAAAAGAAAACAAAGAAGATATGAAACACTCAAGAAACAAATCACAAAATGAGTGAGGTAGACATTTCATTTTCAGTTGTAACCTGAAATGTAATGGTCTAAATGCTCCATGCAAAAGGCAGAGAGTGGCAGAACGGGTAAAAAAAAAGCACGATCCACCATTTTGCTGACTACAAGAAACACCCCTTAGACATAAGGACAAAACTGGAAGTTGTGACCTTGAAAAGATCAATAAAATAGGCAAACTGCCAGTTAGATTGACAAAAGAAAAAAAACTAGAAGAAGCAAAAACCAAATTAAGGATTGAAATTGATGGAGGTGGGGCCAAGACAACAGAGTAGTCAGACGCTTCTTCTTGTCCCTCTTACAATAAAGACCCCCCCCCCAAAAAAACAAATGGATTGATTATATATGACGATCTAGGAGCCCTGAACATCAAGGGCAAAGTTGAGGAATCAGACTGAGTGGCAGGGGGTGGGAGAAGTGGTTCAGATGCAGTGAGGTGTTGCCAGACCCGACCCAGCAGGAACCGGCACCCTGCAGGCTGAGATCCACTGAGGCCACTGGTGAGGTAAGCAGTGGCATTTCAGATGTGTTCTCCACCAAGCAGTGGAGAGTCTACTCCGGCCTGCAGAATCAGCAAAAAGCAGCACTCAATCTGCGAAAGATAAGTACATGCATCTAACCTACTGTGCAGATCAAAAACACCCCTTGGGAAGAAAACTCTCTCCATTTACCTGACCCCTCCCCCCTCTAAACCAGGTCCAAGCCAGCTTCGGTGATAGCCGTGTTCCCTGGGCTGGAAGTAAGATCCATCTAGCTCATTGAGCCATTCTCCCGGCCTTGCAGAGGGAACAAATTAACAAACAGGGAAAAAATAATCTGCCAGCTCTGCTAAGCCAGGAACTCAGGGCAGAAAGAGCTCCTTTGCTTAGGCACAAGCATAAGGGGTCCACAGACTTTGAATGTCTTTGATACCTTCATAGACCTGTGTGGGCCATTTCAACAGCATAGGCCCTCACTGGGTACACACCTGAAGTCTTAACTTCAACTGTTTCAGCTATGTGGTGGAGAGCGAGTTTCATGACATTTGACAATGCTATGCCTATTAAGGAGGGTCGTCACCCACATCAGGGGTCCGAGGACTGGTGGCTCCACCCATGCCACTTAGCCAGCCATGACAGGGGTTTAAGGATAGTTGGTGCCTCCAAGTCCTTACAGCCAACAGCTTTGGGCACCCATAGACTGGCTGCAAAACATACCCACCTATGCACTCTAGGGAACAAGGACATGCTTTCCTCACAGACACTCAGGGGCAGTTGTCAGCCCCCTGCCTTGCTCAGCACATGACCCCCTACTGCACCCAGATACCTGTGCCTACACCAATCACCCGCACTTGTCTAAGACTGTAGGTGAGAGCCTACAACACACAGTTGGTTAGTGACTACCTGGACACCTGAGCTGAATCCAAACAAGAAAAGGAAATGAACTCCTGGGCTCACATACCTAATAAGAGCTCTATCTCACTCAAGCAGCATATTTGGGCATACCAAAACAAAACAAAACAAGAAGCTAGGATGCAGCAAGCAAACATAAGATTAATAAATACAATAACTTATTGAAGGCTTGGAGACAACAGTCAATATCAAATCACATAAAGAGGCAGACCATGATGGGCCCCAAAACAATGAATCAAGAAATCTTCCAAATGAAGACAATTTCCTGGAATTACTGGAGGTAGGATACAAAGGATTAATATATAGAACTCTTCAAGAGATCAGAAAAATGCAGAACAAGCCAAGCAGCACACAGAAAAAAAAACAGAGGAACTTAAGAAGATTAGAGAAGAGAATAAAGACAAATTTAATAGGCTGCAAGAATCCTCAGAGAGACAGCAAACAGAAATCCAGAAGATTAACAATAAATTTCAGAATTAACTCAATAAAAGGCATAGGAGCAGAATTGAGGCAAGGGAAGAATTGAGGCAATTAGTGAGATTGAATATAAAGCACTTGACACCAACATATTTGAGGAAAAACCAGATAAAACAGTTTTTTTTAATGATGAAAATGTAAGAATTATGTGAGACTCCATCAAGAAGAATAACCTATGAGTGGTTGGCCTACCAGAACAGCACGAGATGACAGGAAACACAGAGAGGAGTGTTGAAGATTTATTGGCAGAAATCTTCCCTGATATCGTGAAAGACAATATCTATCCAAGACGTTCATCAAACCCCACAAAAGGTAGATCCCAAAAGAAAGTCACCAAGACATATTAGAATCAAACTTGCCAAAACCAAAGATAAAGAGAGAATTTTAAGAGCAGCCAGGCATGAATAAAAAGTTACCTACAAAGGAGAGTCAATAAGACTAAGCTTGGACTACTCAGCAGACACCATGCAGGCAAGAAGGCAATGGAATGACATATGTAAAGCCTTGAAGAAGAAAATTGCCAGCCAAAAGTTATATACCCAGCAAAATTGTCTCTCTAATATGATGGTGAAATTAGGACATTTCCAGATACACGGAAGTTTAGGGATTTGCAAAAACCAAACCAAAATTATAAGAAATACTAAAGGGAGTCTTCCGATTAGGAAATGAATAACATTAGATAACAATCCAAGACTAGAAGACAGGACACAACAACCAGATATCAAACCAGACAGGAAAATCACAAAAATAAATCAAGATAAAAAATTGCTCAAAACAGGAAAACAGAGAAGTCATTATGTAAAAGCTCACAACATTAAAACAAAAAAGAGGGACTAAAAAATGTCGTCATAGATCTTCTACATGAAGTGGAAGTCAAGGTGATATCAAGAAATAAAAGATTGGTTTAAACTTAGAAAAAGAGGGGTAAATATTAAGGTAACCACAAAGGAAACTAACAATCCTACACATCAAAAAAAAAAAAAAAAAACACACACACAAGAAAAACATAAAGACTCAGCAAATACAAATCAACAACAATGAAAAAGAGGAAAGGAAAATATATAAAGAAAAACGACTCAGCATAGAAAATTAAGTGGGACAAAGAAACTGTCAACAACACAAAAAAGAAGACATCAAAATGACGGCATTAGATTCATACCTATCAACATGAACGACGCTGAATGTAAACGTACTAAATGTGCCCATAAAGAGACAGAGAGTAGCAGAATGGATAAAAAGACAAAATTTGTCTATATGCAGCCTACAAGAGTCACCCCTTAGACTTAAAGACAAAAATAAACTAAAACTCAAAAAAAAAAAAACAAAAAACCAAACCCAGTGCCGTTGAGTCGACTCCAACTCATAGTGAACTAAAACTCAAAAGATTGAAAAATATATCAAGCAGCCAACAATCAAAAAAGATCAGGAGTGGCAATATTAATTTCTGACAAAATAGATTTTAAAGTAAAATCCACCACAAAGGATAAGGAAGGACACTATATAAAGACTAAAGGGTCAATACACCAAGAGGACATAACCATATGAAATATTTATGCACACAACAACAGGGCTCCAAAATGCATAATAAGAACTCTTAACAGCTTTGAAAAAAGAGATAGACAGCTATACAGTAATAGTAGGAGACTTCAACACGCCACATTTGGTGAAGGACAGAACATCCAGAAAGAAACTCAACGAAGACCTAAATGCCACAATCAACCAACTCGACCTCATAGACATGTATAGAACACCCCACCCAATAGCAGCCAAGTATACTTTCTTTCCCAACACACAGGAAACATTCTCCAGAATAGAGCACATATTAGGCCATAAAGCAAGCCTTGGCAGAATCCAAAACATTGAAATATTACAAAGCATCTTCTCTGACCATGAAGCCATAAAAGTAGAAATCAATAACAGAAAAAGCAAGGGAAAAAAATCAAATACATGGAAACCAAACAACACCTTGCTTATAAACTACTGGGTTACAGAAGAAATTAAGGATGGAATAAAGAAATTCATAGAACTGAAACAGAATGAAAACACATCCTACCAGAACCTTTGGAACACAGCAAAAGCAGTGCTCAGAGGTCAATTTATAGCAATAAGTGCACACATTCAAAAAGAAGAAAGGGCCAAAACCAAAATATTAACCTTACAGCTTGAACAAATAGAGAGGAGCAAAAGAAGCCCGCAGACAACAAAGAGAAAGAAAATAACAAAAATTAGAGTGGAATAAAATGAAATAGAGAATAGAAAAACAATTGAAAGGGTTAACAAGACCAAAAACTGGTTCTTTGAAAAGATCAACAAAATGGATAAACCACTGGCCAAACTGACAAAAGAAAAACAGGAGAGGAAGCAAATAACCGGAATAACAAACGAGATGGGCAATAACACAACAGAACCAACTGAAATTAAAAGAATCATAACAGAATACTTTGAAAAATTGTATTCCAACAAATTTGAAAACCTAGAGGAAGTGGACAAATTTCTAGAAACACGCTGCCTACCTAAACTAACAGAAACAGAGGTAGAACAACTAAATACACCCATAAGAAAAGATTGAAACGGTAATTAAAAACTCTGCCAAAAAAAAAAAAAGCCCTTGCCCTGATGGCTTCACTGGAGAATTCTACCAAGCTTTCAGAGAAGAGCCAACACCACTACTACTAAAGGTATTTCAGAACATGGAAAAGGATGGTATACTCTCAATCTCATTCTATGAAACCAGCATAACCCTGATACCAAAACCACGTAAAGACACCACAAAAAAGAAAATTACAGGCTAATATCCCTCAGAAACTTAGATGCAAAAATCCTCAACAAAATTCTAGCCAATAGAATTCAACAACATATCACAAAAATAATTCACCATGACCAAGTGGGATTCATACCAGGTATGCAGGGATGGTTCAACATTAGAAAAAAAATTAATGAAACCCATAAAAACAAAACAAAATACAAGAATCACACAATTTTATCAATTGATGCAGAAAAGGCATTTGACAAAGTTCAACACCCATTCATGATAAAAACTCTCAGCAAAATAGGAATAAAAGGAAAATTCCTCAGCATAATAAAGGGCATTTATACAAAGTCAACAGCCAACATCATCCTAAATGGAGAGAGCCTGAAAACATTTCCCCTGAGAACGGGAACCAGGCAAGGATGCCCTTTATCACCACTCTTATTCAACATTGTGCTGGACGTCCTAGCCAGATCAATTAGACTAGAAATAGAAATAAAGGCATTCAAATTGGTAAGAAAGAAGTAAAAGTATTACTATTTGCAGATGATATGATCTTATACACAGAGAACACTAAAGAATCCACAAGAAAACTACTGAAACTAATAGAAGACCCTAACATTGCAGGGTACAAGGTCAACACACAAAAATAAGTTGGGTTCCTTTACACTAACAAAGACTACTCTGAAAAAAAATCAAGGAAACAGTACCATTTACAACAGCCCCCAAATTGATAAAATATCTAGAAATTAACCCTACCAGGGACATAAAAGACTTATACAATAAAAATTATAAAACACTACTACAAGAGACCTACAGAAATGGAAAGACAGCTCGTGCTCATGGATTGAAAGACTTAATACAGTGAAAATGTCAATTCTTCCTAAAGTGATCTACAGATTCAAAGCAATCCTCATACAAACCCCAACAACATTCTTTACTAAAATGGAAAAACTAATGATCAACTTCATATGGAAAAGAAAGAAATCCCAAATAGCTAAAGCAATAGGGAGGATAAAGAACAAAGCAGGAGGCCTCACACTCCCTGATATCAAAACATACTATAAGCCACTGTAATAAGAACAGCGCTCACTTGTCTATGCCAAGAAATTTGAAAGACAGTTACCTGGCCAACCAATTGGATGAGATCCACATTTGTGCCCATTCCAAAGAAAGGAAATCCAAAAGAATGCAAAAATTATCAAACAATATCATTAATATCACACACAAGTAAAATTTTGCTGAAGATCATTCAAAAGCAGATGCAGCAGTACATCAACAGGGAACTGCCAGAAATTCAAGCCAGATTCAGAAGAGGACATAGAATGAGGAATATCACTGCTGATGTCAGATGGATCCTGGCTGAAAGCAGAGAATACCAGAAAGATGTTTTATTGGCTATCCAAAAGCATTCATCTGTGTGGATTTTAACAAATTATGGAAAATGTTGCAATGAACGGGAATTCAAGAACACTTAATTGTGTTTATGAGGAACTTGTATATGGACCAAGAGACAGTTGTTCGAACAGAACAAGGGGATCCTGTGTGTTTAAAATCAGGAAAGGTGTGAGTCAGGATTGTATCCTTTCACCATACTTATTCAATTTGTATGCTGAGCAAATAACCCAAGAAGCTGGGCTGTATGAAGAAGAACGAGGCATATGATTGGAAAAAGACTCATTAACAACCTGCATTATGCGGGTGACACAACCTTGTTTGCTGAAAGAGAGGACTTGAAGCACTATTGATGAAAATCAAAGAATATGGCCTTCGGGGTGGATTATCCTCAACATAAAGAAAACAAAAATCCTCACAACTGGACCAATAGGTAACGTCATAACAAACAGAGAAAACATTGAAGTTGTCAAGGATTTCATTTCACGTGAATCCACAATCAATGCTCATGGAAGCAGCAGTCAAGAAGTCAAAAGATGTATTGCATGGGCATATCTGCTACAAAAGACCTCTTTAAAGTGCTAAAAAGCAAAGATGTCACTATAAAGATTAACGTACACTTGACCCAAGACACAGTGTTTTCAATTGCCTCGTATGGATGTGAAACCTGGACAACGATTAAGGAAGGTCGAAGAAGACTTTATGCCTTTGAATCACAGTGTTGGCAAAGGATATTCAATATACCATGGACTGCCAGAAGAAGGTACAAATTTTTTTGGAAGAAGCACAACCAGAATGCTCCTTAGAATCAAGGATGGCAAGACTTCATCTCACATATTTCGGACATGTTATCAGGAGGGACCAGTCATGCTTGGTAAAGTACAAGGTCAGCCAAAAAGAGGAAGGGCTTCAACAGGATGGACTGACACAGCGGCTGCAACAATGGAAGCAAGCATAACAATAATTCTAAGGATGGCGCAAGACTGGGCAGTGTTTTGTTCTGTTGTACATAGGGCCACTATGAGTCAGAATCAACTTGATGGCACCTAGCAACAACAATCAAAAAAGCCTGGTATTGGTTCAACTATATAAACTCAGACCAGTGGAATAGAAATGAGAACTAATTCAAAGGCATCAATTCTTCTTCTGTCAGCCATCTATGGATAACTGATTTTTGACAAGGGGTCAAAGTTCATTCAGTGGAACAGAAACAGTCTCTTTATAAACTGTGTACCCACCTGCAGAAAAGATGAAACAGGTCCATAAGACACACCATACACAAAAACTAACTCAAAATGGATCAAAGACCTAAATGTTAAACCTAAATCCACAAAATTCCTGGGAGAAAACATAGGGACCTAATGTTTATAAAAACAAGATAACAAACATAACAAATACCAGAATAGAAGAATATAAAACAGATAGATGTATGCTCATCAAAAGACTTTATTAAAAGAGTAAATAGACAACTGACAGAAACAACTTTTCTGATGAAGGTCTAGTCTCTATAACATATAGAAAAATGTGACAAGTCAACAACAAAAAGAAAACACAATTAAAAAATGGGCAAAGGACATGAACAGAACCTTCACCAAAGAGGACACCCAAGCAGAAAAAAAAACATACAAAAAGATGTTCATTATCACTAGCCATTGTTGTTGTTGCTGTTTTGTGCCAACACAATGACTCAAAGGAATCAATTCTTCTTCTGTCTTCCATATTCACTGTCCAGCTTTCACATGCATGTGAGGCAACTGAGAACGCCATGGCTTGGATCTGGTGCACCTTAGTCCTTAAAGTGACAGCTTTGTTTTTGAGCACTTTAAAGAGGTCTTTTGCAGGGGATTTGCCCGATGCAATACGTCTTTTGATTTCTTAACTGTTGCTTCCATGGGCATTGATTGTGGATCCAAGTAAAATGAAATCCTTGACAACTTCAGTCATTTCTCCTTTTATCATGATTCTGCTTATTTGTCCAGTTGTGAGGATTTTTGTTTTCTTTATGTTGAGGCATAATCCACACTGAAGGCCATGGTCTTTGATCTTCATCAGCAAGTACTTCAAGTCTTTTTCACTTTCAGCAAGTAAGGTTCATTCAACTGCGTATCGCAGGCTATTAATGAGTCTTTCTCCAATCTTGATGCTATGTTCTTCTTCATATAGAGCAGTTTCTCAGATTTTGTAAACTGTGTTATATCAGTTGACTGAGTTGTCCCATAAGACTATGGCCCTAAAATTTCAAACCCAGAAAACCAATCTTGGAATACGTTTGATTATGTCTGAGCAGTATCCTTATTTGTGTATCTATGTCTTCCATGAATATATGTGCCTGCACCCACATATTTGTGTTTACATATACCTATATACGCTTCTGGAGCCCTGGTAGCATAGTGGTTAAGCATTTGGCTGCTAACCAAAAGGTTAGAAGTTCAAATCCACCAACCACTCCTTGGAAACCCTATGGGGCAGTTCTACTCTGTCCTATAGAGTCACTATGAGTTGGTATTGACTCAACAGCAATGGGTTTGGTTTGATACTAGTTATAGATGCTTCTTTCTGTTCTTACTTACGTATACACCTGTAAGTATCCATAAACCAATATGCCTATACCCATCCATATGTGCTCAGACATTCATTTTTACTTTGGTTGTGCTATGGCCACTACATACACATTCAGTGTCACTTTTCCCATTGCCAAAAATAATAGGTTCCCTCCACAGTAACATTGGGCTCCATACAACTATTCTTATAAAAAAGAGATCATACAATATCTGTCGTTACATGTGATTAGTTTATTTCACTTAGCATTATGCCCTCCAGGTCCATCCATGTTGTTGTTTATATTTGCATAGTGTTCCATTGTATGTATGTACCACAATTTGCTTATCCATGATGGGCACTTTGGTTGTTTCCATTTATTTGTTATTGTTAATAAAGCAGCAATGAAGTAGGTTTGCATATGTCTGTTCATGTCATTATTTTTAGGTCTCTAGAATGTATACCTAAGAGTGGGATTGCTGGATCATATAATAGTTCTATATCTAGTTTTCTCAGAAAGCATCATACAATTTTACATAGTTATTGCACCATTTACAAACCCACTAGCAATGAATAAGGGTTGAAATTTCCTCACATTCTCCCCAACATTTGTTGTTATCTTTTTTTTTTTTCTATCAGCACCATTTTAGCTGGGGTAAGGTGGAATCTCATTGTAGTTTTGATTTGTATCTCTCTAATTGCTTCTGCAGTCTGATATTGATCAAACATGAAATCAAGATGCACTGATAATTACTGGTGATTGGAATGCAAAAGTTGGAAACAAGGACTAGTAGTTGGAAAATATGGCCTTGGTGATAGAAACAACACTGGAGATCACATCATAGAATTTTGCAAGACCAAGGACTTCTTCACTGCAAATATCTTTTTTCAACAACATAAACAGTGACTATATACGTGGACCTCACCAGTTAGAATAAACAGGAATCAAATTGACTACATCTGGGGAAAGAGATGATGGAGAGTCAGAGACAGCATGATGTTATAGACAGAAGCACCACGCCATCTCTCTGCAGGAAAGACCTGAAAAACTAAGCAAAACAGATACAAACATCAATCCTGGAAAACTAAGTACCATATGAAGGAATGAAGAACTCAATCAAGTCCTGAATGGAATAACAAACTGACAGAGAAGAGAGAATGAGGAGAGCTACAGAGTGGAGGTCCTATAACAGCTAATGTGGCCAGATTTGCCATCTTGGGCTACAGCCACCAGAGAACTCAGACAGGGAGTATGGGAAGGCAAATTTACAGAGCTTCCAACAGAAGACATAGCACCTGTTAACCAGGGATACAAGCTTTCCCACCCCACACCCTTCTTTCCTAAACTAGGTCTCCACTGCTTGCCAATGGGCCACAGTCATTTGGCCAGAAAGATACCAGTTCAATGCTGCCTAGATTTGCTGTCTTGGACCTCAGCCACCAAGGATTGTGGACAGGGAGTATGGGAAGGCAAATCCACAAAGCTCACAGCAGGAGACAGAACACCCAGTAACCAGGGATACACGCTTTCCCACCTCCATGCTTCTTCCCTCTACGCAGCCTCCGCTGGTTGCCAATGGGCTGTGGTTGCTCAGCCAGAGAAAGACTAGCTCATTGCCATCAGGGTCCATGCCACTCCCACCAATGCCATTTTTTCATGCCACAAACTATCCATCACTGCCCCTCCACCCCCGCTGGATCCGCCCTGCAGCACCATAACTGAGTGACCAGCACTGTCCACCTGGACAATATGGTCAGAAGTATCGTACCCACAGGTGAGGAAGCAACAAAACACATCCAGGCCGCCTGCCCAGATAGAACCAAATAAAACAAAAAAGCAGGATGAAACAAATCTACAATCGATAAATGAAGGAAATAGTTCCTGAATGTCCTGGAGACAGCAGGCAACATCAAAGCATTAAAAAACGGGAGAGAATGGCTACAGAAAGCAACAAAAATAAAATATCAGATGATCTGGTAGAAGAAAAGGCACTGGAACTACCTGATAGGGAATTCAGAACTCTAATATTCAGGGTTCAACAAAGATGAAGGAAAACACGTACAAAAATAAGTTAAAAAAATCATGAAAAGACAGACAAAATAATGGAAGAAATCAGGAAAATAATACAGGAACAAAATGTTAAAATAAATAAACAACTAGCAATCATACAAAACAGCAGTTAGAAACCCAGAAGATAAACAAGATTTCAGAAAAGGACAGCCTCATAGAAGGTTTTAAGAGCAAATTTGAAACAACGGAAGACAGGATCAATGAAATTGAAGACAAATCCTTGGGTACCACTTTGAGAAAAAATCAGAGAAAAGAGTGAAAAGAAATGAAGAAACTCTGAAAACGATGTAGGATACAAATAAAAGCAATAATTTGTGTGTGATCAGAGTTGCAGAACAGGGGAGAAAACAGAAAACACAGAAAGGATTATTGAAGATTTGCTGACAGAAAAGTTCTGTGATATCATGAAAGATGAAAAGTCGACTATCCAAGAAGCTCAATGAACCCCATATAGGATAGACAGCAAAAGAAAAACACCAAGACATATCATAGTCACACTCACTGAAACCAAAGAAAAAGAAAGAATCCTGAGAGCAGCTATATTAAAATGAAGTCACATACAAAATGGAAACAAGACTAAGCTCTGATTACTCGGAAGAAACCATGCAGACAAGAAGGTGATGGGAGGACGTATACAAAATCTTGAAAGAAGAAAAATTTCCATATCCAGCAAAACTCTCACTCAAATATGATGGGGAAATTAGGACATTTCCAGATAACAGAAGTTAAAGGAATATGTAAAAACCAAACCAAACTTACAAGAATAATTAAAGGGAGTCCTTCAATTAGAGAACCAACTTCAGACGACAACCTGAATCTAGCACATAAGACAACATCAGCCAGTTACCAACCTAGACAATGAACTCTTAAGGATAAAATAAAACTAAAGAATTTATAACAGGGAACCAGAGAGGTCAATCTGTAAATGACAACAATGTCAGAACAATAAAACATGGAATAAACAATGTGTGTGTAGAACTTTCAAACAGAGAGGAAGTCAAGGTTTTACCAAGTAATAAAAGACTGGATTATACTTAGGAAGATACAGGTAAATATCAAGGCAACCACAAAGAAAGTTAACAAACCTATTCATCAAAATAAAGAAGGAAAAAGTAAAGTCTCAGTAAACACAAAATCTACAAAAATGAAAGAAAGGAAAAAAAATACACAAAGTGAATTCAGCACAGAAGCGTAAGAGGAGCAAAGAAAATGTCAGCACCACAGAAAAAAAGAGCACTACAAATCGACAGCAATAAATTCACACCTATCAAAAATCACACTGAACATAAAAGCCTTAAATGCAACTATAAAGAGACAGAGAGTGACAGAATGGATAAAAACAAGAAAAAATAAAAAACAGGGCACATCAATATGCTGTCTACAAGTGACACGCCTTAGACAAAAAGACATAAATTTATTAGAAATCAAAGGATGAAAAAATATATATTAAGCAAACAGCTACCAAAAGAGAGCAGAAATGGCAGTACTAATTTCAGACAAAATAGACTTTAAAACAAATTCCACCATGAAAGACAAAGCAGGGCATTATATAATGATTAAAGAGACAATCCACCACAAAGATATAACCATAATAAATATATATGTCCACAGTGAAAGTGCTCCAAAATACATAAAGCAAACTCTAACAGTACTGAAAAGAGAAATAGATAGTTTCACAATAATAGTAGAAGACTTCAACTCACTACTCTCAGTAAAGGCCAGAACATTTAGAAAGAAACTCAACAAAGATACAGAAGATCTAAAGACCACAATCAACCAACTTGACCTCATAGACTTATATAGAACACTCCACCCAACAGCAGCAAAGTACACTTTCTTTTCCAATGCCCATGCAACAGTCTTCAGAATACACCACACCATAGGCCACAAAGCAACACTCAACAAAATCCAAATCATTGAGATAATACAAAGCATCTGATCATAACACCATCAAAGTAGAAATTAATAACAGGAAGAGCAAGGAAAAAAAATAAAATGCATGGAAACTGAATAACACCCTGTTTAAAAACCACTGGGTAATAGAAGAAATCAAAGATGGAATAAAAAAAATTCCTAGAATCAAGCAAAAATGAAAACATGCCATACCTAACCATTTGGGACACAGCAAAGGCAGTATTCAGAGGTCAATTCACAGCAAAAGATGCACACTTCACAAAAGAAGAAAGGGATAAAATCAAAAATTACCTATGCAACTCGAACAATGGAAAGGCAACAGCAAAAGAAGATGACAGCCACCAGAAGAAAGGAAATAAAGATCAGAGCAGAAGTAAATGATAAAGAGAATAGAAAAACAATAGATAGAATCAACAAAACCAAAAGTTGGCTCTTTGAAAGGATCAAAAAATCAACTAACTATTGGTCAAATTGATAAAAGAAAAAACAGGAGAGGAAGCAAATAACCCAAATAAGAAATGACATGGGGACATTACAATAAACTCGACTGAAATGAAAAGGATCATAACACAGTGCTATGAAAAACTGTACTCCAACAAACTTGAAAACCTAGAGGAAATGGACAAATTTCTAGAAATACACTACCTAGCCAAACGATGCAAACTGAAGTTGAAAATCTGAACAGATCCATAACAAGAAATTTTCAATTTCACAGTAATAAAAAAAATCCCCCAGCCAAAAAAAAGCCCTGACCCAGATGTCTTCCCTGGAGAATTCTATCAAAATTCACAGAAGATATTACACCAGTACTACTCAAACTATTTCAGAACATAGACATGGAAGGGATACTTCCAAATTCATTTCATGAAGCCAGCGTAATGCTGATACCAAAACCAGGCAAAGATACCACAAAAAAAGAAAATCACAGCCCAAAATCTCTCATGAATGGGGATGAAAAATTTTCAACAAAATCCTTGCCAATAGAGTTCAGCATCGTATCAAAAAAATAATACCTCACGACCAAGTGGGATTCATACCAGGTGTGCAAGGATGGTTCAACATTAGAAAATCAATCAATGTAACCCGCCATATAAATAAAAGAGTCACATGATCATCTCAATCAACACAGAAAAGGCATTCAAAAAAGTCCTACACCCATTCCTGATAAAAGCTCTCAATAAAACAGGTATAAAAGGGAAATTCTTCAACATAATAAAGGGCATCTGTACAACACCAACAGCCAATATCATTCTTAATGGAGAGAGGCTGAAAACATTTCCCTTGAGAGCAGGAACAAGGCAAGGGTGTACTTTATCACCACTCCTATTTAGCATTGTGCTGGAAGTCCTAGCTAGAGAAATAAGACAAGAAAAAGAAATAAAGCGCATACAAATTGGTAATGAAGAAGTAAAATTTTCCCTATTTGTGGATGTTATGATACTACGCATAGAAAACCCAAAAGATTTCACAATAAAACTGCGGGAACTAATAGAAAGACTCAGCAGAGTGGCAGGATACAAGATGAACATACAAAAATCAGTTGGATACCTACACACCAATAGAGAGAACTACAGAAAGGAAATCAGGAAAACAATACTATTTATAATAAAAAAATAGCCCCTAAAAAAATAGAATACTTAGGAAAAAATCTAACCAGGAATGTAAAAGACCTATACAAAGAAAACTACAATACACTACAGCAAGGAAACAAAAGATATCTACGGAAATGGAAAAACATACCATGCTCAGGCATAGGTAGACATAAATATTGTGAAAATGTCAATTCTACCCAAAGCAATTTACAAATACAATGCAATCCCAATCTAAATATCAACAGCATTCTTTAAAGAGATGGAAAAAATAATCATTAACTTTATATGGAAAGGGAAGACGGCCGGGATAAGTAAAGCACTATTGAAGAAGAAGAAGAAAGTAGAAGGACTTGCACTACCTGACCTCAGAACCAACTATACAGCTATGGTAATCAAAACAGCCTGGTACTGTACAGTGACAGGCATATTGACCAATGGAACAGAACCGAGAACCCAGATGTAAATCTGTACACCTAAGCACACCTGATCTTCGACAAAGGCCCAAACTAAATCAAGCAGAGAAAAGACAGTCCTTTTAACAAATGGTGCTGGCAAAACTGGATGTCCAACTGCAAAAAAAAAAAAAAAAAATGAAACAGGACCCAAACCTCACATCATACACAAAAATTAATTCAAAATTATCAAAGGCCTAAATATAAAACCAAAAACTATAAAGATCATAGAAGAAAAAATAGGGTCAACTCTAGAGGCCCTAATACACAGCATTAACAGGATATAAACCATAGCTAACAACACACAAACACCAGAAGATAAGCTTGAAAACTGGTATCTTCCAAAAATTAAACCCTTATGCTCATCAAAAGATTTAAGCAGAAGAGTAAAAAAAGAACCCACAGACTGGAAAAAATTTTTTGCTATGACAAGTCTGACAAAGGTCTAATCTCTAAAATCTACAGGAAAATCTAACACCTCTATAACAAAAAGGCAAATAATCCACTTAAAAAATGGGCAAAGGATTCATCATTGTTCTTTATCATTGCCTAGTATTCCATTATGCAAACATACCATAATTTGTTTATCCATTCATCCATTGATGGGCACCTAGATTGTTTCCAATGATGAATCTGTGAAACATCTCATAACATAGGTGAATCTGGAAGGCATTATGCTGAGTGATATTAGTCAGTAACAAAATGATAAATATAGTATGAAACCATTATTATAAGAATTCAAGAAAAGGTTTAAACAGAAGAAAACATTCTTTGATGGTTATGAGGGAGAGAGGGAGATGGGTATTCACTAACTAGATTGTAGGCAAGAATTATCTTAGGTGAAGGGAAGGACAACACAATACAGTGGAAGTCAGCATAACTGGACTAAACCAAAAACAAGTTTCCTGAATACAACCAAACACTTTAAGGGACAGAGTAGCAGGGGTGGAGGTCTGGGGACTATGGTTTCAGGGACATGTAGATCAATTGGCATAATGAAGTTTATTAAGAAAATGTTTTGCATCCCACTTTGGTGAATGGCGTCTGGGGTCTTAAAAGATAGTAAGTGGCCATCTAAGATACATCAATTGGTCCCAACCTACGTGGAGCAAAGGAGAATGAAGAACACAAAAGACACAAGGAAAAGAGACAGAAAGGACCATATAAACCAGAGTCTCCATCAGCCTGAGACCAGAAGAACTAGATTGTGTCCGGCTACCACCAATGATTGCCCTGACTGGGAACAAAATAGAGAGTCCCTGACAGAGCAGGAGAAAAGTGGGGTACAGAACTCAAATTCTAGTAAAAAGGCCAGACTTAATGGTCTGACTGAGACTGGAGGGACTCTAGAAAACATGGCCCCCAGACTCTCAGTTAGCCCAAGACTAAAACAATTCCCAAAGCCAACTCTTCAGACAAAGATTAGACTGGACTATAAGAGATAAAATGATACTTGTGAAGAGAATGCTTCTTAGCTCAAGTAGATACATGAGACTAAATGGACAATTCCTGTCTGGAGGTGACATGAGAAGGCTGAAAGGGCCAGGAGCTGGTTAAATGGACATGAGAAATCCAGGGTGGAAAGGAAAAGTGTGATGTCACATTATAAGGAGAGCAACTAGCGTCACATAACAATGTGTGTATAAATTTTTGTATGAGAAACTAACTTGAACTATAAACTTTCACTTAAAGCACAAAAAAAGGGGAAACGAGGGAGGCAAAGGATATGAATAGACACTTCACCAGAGAAAACAGTCAGGTGGCAAACAGACACATGAAGAAATCCTCCTGATCACTAGCCATTAGAGAAATGGGAATCAAAACCACAATGAGATACCATCTCACCCGACATTACTGGCACAAATCAAAAACATGGAAAATAGCAAATGTTGGAGAGGCTGTAAGGGGATTATAACTCTTACGGATTGCTAGTGGGAATGCAAAATGCAAAAATGGTACGACCATTTTGGAAAATGTTATGTACTTCCTTAAAAAGCTAGAAACAGAAATACCATATTATCCAGCAATCCCACCCGTGGGAATACATTCTAGAGAAATAAGAACCATCACATAAATAGACATATGTACACCCATGTTCATTGCAGCATTGCTCACAATAGCAAAAGATAGAAACAACCTAGATGCCCATCAAAAGATGAATGGATAAACAAAGTATGTTACATACACATGATGGAATACTAGACAACAAGAAATAACGATGAGAAAGATGTGGCACTCTGTGTCTGTAATGGTTACAGCCTTGGAAGTCCTATGGGGCAGTTCTACTTTGTCCTGTAGGGTTGCTATGAGTTGGAATCCACTAAATGGTAATCAGGGCAGACTGTCCTCCAAAGTGTGTGCACTACTACCCCCTCCAGCCACAAATGAGAGTTCCTCTTGCAGTCCTTCTTAGCATTTGCTATTGTCAGTTTTTTATATTTTAGCCAATAAAAAATTTTGAGGGTATTTGTTTTCTCTCGTTACTTAAGTGATTTCAAAATTCTCAATTTTCTGTCCTAAAAACAGAAAACGTTTGCTCTTATCTGGTCTTATGGATTGTCTTAAGTCACTGAGGTTTCTTTCAACACTGAACTGTAGATCAACTATTACAAGCTTTATTTTCTTGTGGGAAATGTGTCCTCTAAAGGTAAAAATAATTCCTTCCAGTTTTTCTTTAAAATTTTTGGCTTGTTTTCTGTAAATGTCTCTCGTGCATATCTGATCTTTTCATCTGCTTTGAAAAGTTTCTATCTTTAGGTAATGGATTCCTTCTAATACAAATAATCTGTAAAGTTTTACTCCATTTTCTCAAAATAGTTTATAAATTACTCTTACTTTAAAATGAAGACCTTGTGCCTCATCTACCCTGAGACCAGAAGAACTAGATGGTGCCTGGCTATCGCTACCTACCATTCTGATCAGGGCCTCAATAGGTGGACCCTGACGAAACAGGAGAAAAACACATGGACCAGAACTCAAATTCTTAAAAAGTTCAGGCTTATTGTACCAGTTAAGACTAGAGGAGTCCCTGAGACTATAACCCTGAGATACTCTTTTAACTTCAAACTGAATATATCCCTTGAGGTCACCTTTTAAAGAAATAACAGATTGGCACACAAAATAAAGGATATTATCCGTGAATATGGTGCTCTGTTAAAAAAAAAAGTCTATATGAGACCAAAAGGTAAACAATTACTCTAAAACAAAGATGAGAAAATAAGAGGGCAGGGAAACTACAGTACAAGAAATGGAACAACCAGAATGCAATTAAAGAGAAAGTTGACACATTTTGAAAATGTAACTAATGTTACTGAACAATCTGTGTAGAGATTGTCAAATGGGAACTCAAACTTATTGTGTAAACTTTCACCAAAACACAATAAAAAAATTTTTTAAAAAAGAAAGAAACTAATGATACTTAGACATAAGTTGAAAATGAGCTCCATTAGAATCTTTGTAAAGGCCAAACGTAATTTGAGGGTAACAAATAAAAGCAAAAGTAAAGTAAAAATAAAAAAAAAATGAAGGTTTTGAACCTTGCTTTGAAACTGCATTTTCTGACTGGCAAAGATGCATGACTTATTCTGAATATGTTTAATGTAATTTTCAGAAGGTTCAATGATTTGTTGTTCTTCAAATAATTTAATTTACATTTTCTTTCCCCATCAAGAGTCTTTAAAGAAACATAAATCAGTTTTCTTAAGGCATCTTTTGACTGATTAGTGGTACTCACTTTCTGTTCCTTCATTTTCTCCGTTTCTAAGTCACTGTCATCTAATTTGTCTTCTCCAAGTACTGTCAGAAAATCCACCAAGGGTTCACTCAGGTGTTTGGTCTTACTTTCCTTATCATTTAGCACTTATTCCAAGAATTCAAATATCTTTTCTGTTTACTAAGTTTGCTCAGTTTTTCATCCCATCCTTGAGATTCCCTTTGCCAGTAGATTTAGGCTTTCCTGAAGGCTGAAATTTTCACCCTAATCATATTTTATTTCTATCTTAAGTTCTTGAATGGAAGGACTTGAACACATCTTTAGTAACTGAATCCTTGATCTAAAACTAGCCATCAACTTTACTCACCATGACCATTAAGATTTTCTCCCTTTCCATCCTTTTTCTGAAGAGTCTATTTTAAACTCAAGTTGCTGTTAGACTTAGAACTCCTGACAGTTTGTTCTCAAGGGTAGACTCTATTAAAAATGACTCTAGGTCTTCATATTCTTTTTTAAATCAAGTGTTCCTGGGTGGTACGAATGGTTAACATGCTCAGCTGCTAACTGAAAGTTTGGGAATTTGAGTCCACGCAAAGGGTCCTCAGAAGAAAAGCCAGTTGATTTACTTCTGAAAAATCAGTGTCTAAAAACCGTCTGGACCACAGGTCTACTCTGACATGCATGGGGAGCCATGAGTCAGAATCAGCTCCATGGCAACTGGAACTTTATCAAAAACTTTATATTTGTCTTCAACTAGAGCAGAAACTCTTATGGTCAACTCTTTATCCTCTATTTACATAAAAGTTGCCTTTTAACAATTAAAAAATACAAATACAGCTGCACTTACCACCATCTCCGATGTTAAGTCATAGTAATCTGGACTGACTTATATGTCTCCAGGCACAACTGATATGGCCTCACTCTGTTTCTCCAAGACTTGTATAAAGCAAAACTCTGTAGCATCAAGCAAGTCTTCCACAGGACCAGATCTGCCTCAGGTTGCCCGAACTCTCCTATTCCACAACAAACAAAGAAATATTCTCTGTCGATCTTAGATCAGCACCTGGCAACCAAGGGGGACCATCAGTGGGGGTGGCTGATGGGGAAAGACAGTGATTCCCAAACATTTTCATGTCATTATACATATATGGTAGAAATGTACAAGACTGCTCTTGGCCAAAGGAGACTAGCTACAGGGATTCTGTCCATCCTAGGCCCTGCTCATCAACCTCAAAGTCTGAGAGAATCAAAGTCTTTTTACACATGTCAAAATCAGGGATCATCGTTTGCGAAGCTTAGCAGTTAAGAACATTCCTACACCAAGAGTCAATATTCTTTCAAGTAGACATCTTTCTGAGGCCCAGTAGGCTTAATCTTTAAAAAACTTCAAAGATCCCTCCCCTCAGCTACCTATCCTTGTCTTTTTGGTAAGATCACAAGTGTAGGGGTGGATGAGTTAATTTCTCATTATCATTAACTTATCAGCCTGAATTTAAAATGAAACAATTCATAGGAAGTCAAGGAGAATTTTGAAAGCCTTCAAATTTCAAGAATTTACAGTTCTGGCTCCCCAGTCCCAGTTACTGTTTTTCAATGTTGTCCCATACATAGGCACTATGAAAAAGTTTTCATATCCTGGAAGAGTCAAAGGATGGAAACTTGTAACTAATGAATATTTGTAACACGGAGTTACCATAACAACAGTTACCATCTCTTGGTTTCGTCTATCTGGTCACAATTCATTAGGAGAATGAATGATATTTTTGGTGAGTTGTTGATTAGGGAGCTCACTTCTCTGTTCATAGTGTGAACTAGTGCCTCAAGTTAGACAAATCAGTCTTTTTCTCCAAAGAGAAGGTGAGTGATTAGGCAAGAACATCTTGCCTGCCAGAAAGTAATGTTCTAAGAAGTATGGAGATATATCAAAAGAATACAGAAACCATCTGGAAGGGGTCCCTACAAGCCAGATCAATGATGGTTTGATATCAAAATAATGATAGAATAAAATAGGAATTGATGAGTCTATATTGAAATAAATAGGTAGAAGATCAATAGACAGACAGATAGATATTAGTAGATACATACATAGGATAGAAAATAAAGCTATTCCTTCAAGTATAATGCCAATTATATTTGTTTCCTGTTACTGCTGTTAAAAGTTACCAAAACTTAGTGCTTTAAAATAGCACAAATTTATTATCTTTCAGTTCTGGAGGTCAGAAGTCTAAAATGAGTCTCTAGGGCTGAGTTCCTTCTGCAGACTCTAGAGGAAAATCTATTTCCTTACTGTATTATTCTCTTAGGACTGCCGTACCAAAGAACCACAACTGGGTCACTTAAGACAAAATAAATTTATTCTCTCAAAATTCTGGAGGCTAGAAGTCCTAATTCAGGGTATCAGTAGGGCCATGCCTTCTCTGGAAGCTCTAGGGAAACAACTTTCCTTGATTCTTCCATCTTCTAATAGCCCCAGGTGTTTTTTGGCTTATAGCAGCGTTAACTCTGATCTTTGTCTTCACATAGTCGTCTTCCCTCTGCATCTGTCTGTGTCTCATCTGCTCTTTTTATGAGGTCACTAGTTATATTGTATTAGAGCCCACACTAATGACTACATCTTAGCTTGATTACAACTGCAAAGACTGAATAACGTCATAGTCACAGGTACTGGAGGATTAGTACTTCACTGTATGTTATCAGAGAGAGAATGATAAAGTATACATGTTAAAATGTGATTTGTAAAATCTGATGAAAGTCTATGGTAAGCCTTTTAATTATTTTTACAACTTTTCTATAAGTTTTTGTTGTCGAATTGGAATTAGAATATGGTGGACTTGTATTTCAATGCTTATTATGTTTGAAATCATTTACTGTTGTCATAAGATATAAACATCAAAAACCTTCCCAGTCCCACATTCATAAAATAGGGATAGAAGATATGCACCTGAAGCCGAAAGAAGAGTAGAAACTGAGTGTACCCAGGCTAAAAGCTAGAGCTAATTTCTATGATTACCCAGCTGGTATATTTGTGCCCATAATTCTGTACTACTGGGTTACAACTGAAAGGCATAACTAGGAACATGCTGCACAAAGTATAAGATAAAGTTAATAAAGATTGAGTGACATATGTCTGTGAAGGGAGCAGAAATTTACAAGTCTAAAGTATAGGCTGCATGCAGCAGGGGAGGTTAAGTTGTTGCCTGGTGAAAACCCCAGGTTCTACTTGGCGTGACTTGTCACAGCCAATAAACAAGAGGTAGAGGTGGGAAAGAAGAAAGGTACCTTTATTTCGTTGTGCAAGGAAAGAACCAATCTGGGCTGCTGCAGCTTGGGAAGGTGGACTTTTACAGAGAGCAGACAAGGAAATACAAATTCATCATGAATATTCATGATTGATCTTCATGCAGGCTCTCAGGGCTTGGGGATGACTATGCATTTTCTCTAGACAAGGATTCGATTCTCCAGGATGGAGGAAGAAGTTGATTTTCCTTTATTAGCATGTTAAGTCTCCACCCAGAGGTGGGGTGCTTGTATGTAGTTTTCACTTAATGGGCTGATCCAAAACCAAAAACCAAACCTATTGCTGTCAAGTCAATTCTGACTCATAGTGACTTTATAAGACAGAGTAGAGCTGCCCCATAGAGTTTCCAAGGAGTTCCTGGTGGATTTTAACTGCCGACCTTTTTGTTAGCAGCCATAGCTCTTAAACACTACGCCATCAGGGTTCCCAGTGGGATGATGTTGTTGCCATTGTTAGGTGCCTTCGGGTCTTCTGACTCATAGCTACCCTATGTACCACAGAATGAAACATAGCCTGGTCCTGCGCCATGTTCACAGTCATTGTTATGCTTGAGCCCATTGTTGCAGCTACTGTGTCAATCCACCTCGTTGAGAGTCTTCCTCTTTTCCGATGACCCTCTACTTTACCAAGCATGATGTCCTTCTACAGGGACTGTTCCTTCCTGATAATATGTCCAAAGTATGTAAGATGCAGTCTCGCCATCCTTGCTTCTAAGGAGCATTTTGGTTGTACTTCTTCTAAGACAGATTTGTTCATGCTTTTGGCAGTCCATGGTATATTCAATATTCTTGGCAGGAAGAATGAAAAAAAACTAAAGATACAAGGAAAAGATTAGCCCAAAGGACTAATGGACCACATCTATCATGGTCTCCACCAGTCCGAGCCCAGAACAATGAGATGGTGCCCAGCTACCACCACTGACTACTGTGACAAGGATCACAATAGAGGGTCCCAGACAGAGCTAGAGAAAAATGTAGAACAAAATTCTAACTCAAAAAGAAGACCAGACTTGCTGGCCTGACAGAGGCTGGAGAAATCCTGAGAGTATGGCCCCCAGACACCCTTTCAGCTCAGTAATGAGGTCACTCCTGAGGTTCACCCTTCAGCCAAAGATTGAACAGGCCCATGGAACAAAACAAGACTAATGGGGAGCACTAGTCCTGGGGCAGGGACTGGAAAGCAGGAGAGAACAGGAAAGCTGCTAATAGGAAACCAAGGGTTAAGAATGTAGAATGTTGACATGTTATAGGGCTGTTAACCAATGTCATGGAACAATGTGTGTACTAACTGATAAGAAACTAGTTTGTTCTGTAAACCTTCATCTAACGTACAATTAAAAAAAAAAAGAAATTAAAAAAAATAAAGTACAATTAAAAAAAAAAATAAAGAAATTGGCCAACACCACAATTCAAAGGCCTCAAATCTTCTTCAGTCTTCTTTATTCATTCCCCAGCTTTCGCATGCAAATAATGCAATTGAAAATACCATGGCTTGTGTCAATCGCACCTTAGTCTTTAAGCTGACATCTCTGCTTCTCAACACTTTAAAGAGGTCTTTTCCAGCAGATTTGCCCAGTGCAATGCATCTTTTGATTTCTTGACTGCAGCTTCCATCGGTGTTGACTGTGAATTCAAGTAAAACGAAATCCTTGACAACTTCAATATTTTCCCTGTTTATCCTGATGTTGCTTACTGGTCCAGTTGTGAGGACTTTCGTTTTCTTTATGTTGAGGTATAATCCATACCGAAGGCTATGGTCTTTGACCTTCATTAGTAAGTGCTTCAAGTCTTTTCACTTTCAGCAAGCAAGGTTTGTTATCTGCATAATGCAGGTTGTTAATGAGTCTTCCTCCAATCCTGATGCCTTGTTCTTCATATAGTCCAGCTTCTGGGATTTTCTGCTCAGCATACAGATTGAATCTGTCTGGTGAAAGGATACAACAGTGACACACAACTTTCCTGACTTTAAACCACACAGTATCTCCTTGTTCTGTCTGAACAACTGCCTCTTGATCTATGTACAGGTTCCTCATGATAACAACTCTGGAATTCCCATTCTTCACAGTGTTGTTCATAGTTTGTTATGATCCACACAGTCAATGCCTTTGCATAGTCAATAAAACACAGGTTAACATCTTTCTGGCATTCTCTGTTTTCAGCCAGGATCCATCTGACATCAGCGATGATATCCCTGGTTTCATATCCTCTTTTGAATCAGGCCTGAATTTCTGGCAGTTCCCTGTTGATATACTGCTACAGCCACTTTTGACTGATCTTCAGCAAAATTTTACTTGTGTGTGATATTAATGATATAGCTCTATAATTTCCACATTCAGTTTTATCAGCTTTCTTGGTATCATGGAATGAAATATGTCCCCCCAAAAATGTGTGTATCAGTTTGGCTGGGCCATGATTCCTGTTATTATGTAATTTTCCTATATATTGTAAATCCTGCCTCTATGATGTTAATGAGGGAGGATGGGCGGCAATTGTGTTAGTGATGCAGGACTCAACCTACAAGATTAGATTGTGTCTTGAAGTGATCTCTTGAGATATTAAAGACAGCAGTGAGCAGAAAGACAAGGATACCTCAGACCAACAAGAAAGCAGCACCGGGAGCAGAGTGCATCCTGTAGAGAAGCTCCTAATCCAGGAGAAGACTGATGAGAAAGCCCACAGAGAGAGAAAGCCTTCCCCTGGAGCTGACACCCTGAATTTGGACTTAAAGCCCACTTTACTGTGAAGAAATAAATTTTTCTTTGTTAAAGCCATCGACTTAAGGTATTTCTGTTATAGCAGCACTAGATGACTAAGACATTTGGGAATAGGCATAAACATGAATCTCTTCCAGTCTGTTGGCCAGGTAGCTGCCTTCCAAATTTCTTGGTATAGAAGAGTAAGCACTTTCAGCACTGCATCCATTTGTTGAAACATCTCAATTGATATTCCATCAATTCCCAGAGCCTTGTTTTTTGCCAATGCCTTCTTTGCAGCTTGGACTTCTTCCTTCAGTACCATCGGATCCTGATCATATGTTACCTCTTGAAAGGGTTGAAAATCAAGCAGTTCTTTTTGGTATAATGACTCTGTGTATTCCTTCTATCTTCTTTTGATGCTTCCTGCATAGTTAAATATTTTCTCCATAGAATCCTTCACTATTGCAAATCAAGGCTTGAATTTTTCCTTCAGTTCTTTCAGCTTGAGAAATGCCAAGCGTGTTCTTCCCTTTTGGTTTTGTCTCCAGCTCTTTGCACATGTCATTATAATACTTTGTCTTCTCGAGCCATGCTTTGAAATCTTCAGTTCTTTTCTTCATCAATCGTTCCATTTGATTTAGCTGCTTGATGTTCAAGAGCAAGTTTCAGAGTCTCTTCTGACATCCATTTTGATCTTTTCTTTCTTTCCTGTCTTTTTAATGACCTCTTGCTTTCTTCATGTATGATATCCTTGATGTCATACCACAACTCATCTGGTCTTTGGTCATTAGTGTCAAATCTGTTCTTGAGATGGTCTCTAAATTCAGATGGGATATACTCAAGGTTGTACTTTGGCTCTCACGGACTTGTTCCAGTTTTCTTCAGTTTGAACTTGCATATGAAAAATGATGGTCCGTTCCACAGTTGGCCCCTGGCCTTGTTCTGAATGGTGATATTGAGCTTTTCCATTGTCTCTTCCCACAGATGTAGTCAATTTGATTCCTGTGTATTCCATCTGGCGAGGTTCATGTGTGTAGTTGCTGTTTATGTTGGTGTAAAAAGGTATTGCAATGAAGAGGCAAAATTCTATCATGCGATCTGTGGTATCATTTCTATCACAAGGCCATATTTTCCAACTACTGATCCTTCTTTGTTTCCAACTTTCGCGTTCCAATCACCAGTAATTATCAATGCAACCTGATTGCATGTTCAATCAATTTCAGACTGCAGCAGCTGATAAAAATGTCCTATTTCTTCATCTTTGGCCTTAGGATTTGGTGCATAAATTTGAGTAATAGCCGTATTAACTGGTCTTCCTTGTAGGCGTATGGATATCATCCTATCATTAAAGTTAACTCTACTTTGAGGAGGCAGCTCTTCTCCTCCTGGCACTACATCAGACAATGTTCTGCTGCTATTCATAAGGTTTTCACTGACTAATTCTTTTCAGAAGTAGACTGCTGAGTCCTTCTTCCTAGCCTGTCTCAGTCTGGAAGCTCAGCTGAAACCTGCTTGCCATGGGTGACCCTGCTGGTATTCAAATACCAGTGGCACAGCTTTCAGCTTTGCAGAAACACACAAGCCTCCACGGTATGACAAACTGACAGACCCTTGGGGTAATGGGCTAATAAAAAAAAAAAAAAAAAAAAACTTTTTTTTAGGTCACTTAAAATGCCAAGATGGCATTGAAAACCTGTTAAAACCAGTTTAGGCCATCTATAGCTCATTCTGTGGTTATCTTGTTAAGGACAATTTCAGAACAATGTACACCTATTCTGCTTGGTGTAGGAGGATAAGCCAGAGCAGGTGTCTCTTAGAACAATTGGGCTCTGAGGCTGCCTGCCTCAAAGTGACAGAATTCTCAGCTTACATGTAGGAATGCAAGGTTTGATTTCAATCAATGAGCTTCATGCACAGCCACCAATCATCTGTAAGTGGTGGACGAGTGTTGCTACGATGCTGAACAGGTTTCAGCAGAGCTTCCAGACAAAGATGGACTAGGAAAAGCAGCCTGGTAATCTACTTCTGGAAATCAATCAGTGAAAACCCTATGGATAACAACAGTCCAATCCACAACTGATCATGAAGATGGGCAGGACCAGACAACATTTCATTCCATTGTGCATGGAGTTGCCATGAATTGGGGGCCAACTAGATGGCAGCTAACGATAACCACAAAGAAGAACCTGGTGCTTTTGTGCATTTAGCCTTCCTTTGTGGCTGGGGAGAAGATTGGCTTTTTAAATGGTTCTTCAGTGAAGTTGGTAATGGCCCAAATTCAAGTGTGCTATGTAATGTCAATTTACCAAATGTTGGTTTGGTTGTAGTGGAAAGATACTGGAGCTTTGAGTTTGCTTTGGGTGTTGTTGACCATAAGAAGGAACTTCCGAAGTTAAAAATTCATTGTCCTTATCTTGATTTTGTCACATATGAGTTGTCTAAGTTTAGGCAAACTACCTACCTTCTTCCCTTCAGTTTTCTCATCTACATAGTAAGAGAAGTTATACCTGTAAATCCCACCTGTTGGTAAAGTTTCATAAGGTTCATGTATGTGGTTTGAAAATTACAAAACACTGTAAAAATAATAACCATATTAATCTTTTGGGACATTTTTAATAAATGATCTGTTTTAGGTTATAAATTAAATAAAATATTAATTATGTGAATATGGCAAGATTCAACTTCATATATACTATAATTACAGCACTCCAAGGGGAAAAATAGCCTATATCCCAGAGAGAATCTATATGCTTTGCAAGCAGAAAAAGGAGAAAAGGAAACAGAAAATATAGAAAAATTTTTTTAAAGAATTAAGGTGTTGAGAGACCTGGGAGCTACATGAGGTGTTCTGAATAAGATTCCCATGTTGTTATGTGCTGTTGAGTTGGTTCCAACTGATAACCACCCTATGTACAACAGAAGGAAATGCTGCCTGGTCCTGCACCATCCTTACAATCATTGTGCTCGAGCCCATTGTTGCAGCCATTGTGTCAATCCATCTCATTAAGGGATTTCCTCTTTTTTACTGACCCTCTACTTTACCAAGCATAATGTCTTTTCCAGGGATTGGTCCCTCCTAATAACATGTCCAAAGTGTGTGAGACAAAGCCTCACCATCCTCCCTTCCAAGGAACATTTGGACTGTACTACTTCCAAGACAGAATTGTTCATTCTTTTGGCAGTCCATGGTATATTCAATGTTCTTTGACAACACGGTAATTCAAAAGCATCAGTTCTTCCACCTTCCTTATTCACTGTCCAGCATTCTCAGGCATATGAGGTGATTGAAAACACACATGGCTTGGGTCAGGCCCACCTTAGTCCTCAAAGTGACATCTTTGCTTTTCAACACTTTAAACAAGTCTTTTGCAGCAGATTTGCTCAATGTAATATGTTGTTTGATTTTTTTACTTTTGCTTCCGTGGGTGTTGATTGTGGATCCAAGTAAAATGAAATCTTTGATGACTTCAATCTTTTCTCTATTTATCATGATGTTGCTTGTTGGTCCAGTTGAAAGAATTTTTGTTTTCTTTATGTTGAGGTGTAATCCATACTGAAGGCTGTGGTCTGATCTTCATCCATGCTTCAAGTGCTCTTCACTTTCAGCAAACAAGGTTGTATCATCTGCATGCCATAGGTTGTTAATGACTATTCCTCCAATCTTGATGCCTTGTTCTTCATATAGTCCAGCTCCTTGGATTATTTGCTCAGCATACAGAATGAATAAGTATGGTGAAAGGATACAACCCTGGCTCACACCTTTCCTGATTTTAAACAATGTAGTATCCCCTTGTTCTGTTCAAACAATTGTCTCTTGTTCTATGTACAGGTTCCACAGGAGCACAATTAAGTGTTCTGGAGCTCCTATTCTTTGCAATGTTATCTATGATTTGTTATGATCCACACAGGCAAATGCCTTTGCATAGGCAATAAAGCACAAGTAAACAGCTTTCTGGTTTTCTCTGCTTTCAGCCAAGATGCACCTGACATCAGCAATGTTATCCCTCATTCCACATCCTCTTCTGAATACAGCTTAAATTTCTGGCAGTTCCCTGTTGATGTACTGCTGCAACTGCTTTTGAATGATTTTCAGCAAAATTTTACTCATGTGTGATATTAATGATATTGTTCGATAATTTTTCCATTCTGTTGGATCACTTTTCTTTGGAATGGGCACAAATACGGATCTTTTCCAGTCAGTTGGGAAGGGAGCTGTCCTCCAAATTTCTTGACATAGACAAGTGAGCACCTCTAGGGCTACATCCGTTTGTTAAAACATATCAATGTGGATTCCTCAATTCCTGGAGCCTTGTGTTTTTGCCAATACCTTTAATGCAGCTTAGACCCTTCCTTCAATACCATCGGTTCTCGATCATATATTACCTCCTGAAATGGCTGAACATTGATCAATTCTTTTTGGCACAGTGACTCTGCATACTCCATCTTCTTTTGATGCTTCCTTCTTCATTCAATATTTTCCCCTTAACCAAAAAAAAAAAAAAAACCCAGTGCCGTCGAGTCGATTCTGACTCATAGCGACCCTATAGGACGGAGTAGTACTGCCCCACAGAGTTTCCAAGGAGCACCTGGTGGATTCGAACTACTGTCCCTTTGGTTAGCAGCCATAGCACTTAACAACTATGCCACCAGGGTTTCCTTCAAACTGCAACTTGAGGCTTGGATTTTTTTCTTTGGTTTTTCAGCTGGAGAAATGCCAAGTGTGTTCTTCCCATTTGGTTTTCTAACTCCATGTCTTTGCACATGTCATTAGAATACTTCACTTCACCTTCTTGAGCTACTCTTTGAATTCTTCTGTTCAGCTCTTTTACTTCATCATTTCTTCCTTTCACTTTAGCTACTCGATGTTCAAGAGCACGTTTCAGAATCTTTTCTAACCTCCATTTTTGTCTTTTCTTTCTTTCTTGTCTTTTTAATGATCTCTTGCTTTCTACATGTATGATGTCCTTGATGTCATTCCACAACTTGTCCAGCCTTTGGTCATTAGTATTCCATGTGTCATATCTGTTCTTGAGATGGTCCCTAAATTCAGTTGGGATATACTTAAATAAGGTTGTTTTTTTTTTGACTGTCGTGGGCTCCTTCTAATTTTCTTCAGCTTCAACTTGAACTTGCATATGAGCAATTGATGGTCTGTTCTGCAGTTGGCCCCTGGCCTTGTTCCTACTGATGACATTGAGATTCTCCGCTATCTCTTTCCACATATGTAGTCAATTTAATTTCTGTGTATTCTACCTGGCAAGGTCACTGTTTATGTTGTTGAAAAAGGTATTTGCAAGAAGAAGCTGCTAGTCTTGCAAAATTCTATCATGCGATCTCTGGCATCGTTTCTATCACCAAGGCCATGTTTTCCAACTACTGATCCTTCTTTGTGTCCAACTTTTGCTTTCCAATCACTAGTAATTATCAATGCATCTTGATTGCACTTCGATCAATTTCAGACTACAGAAATTGGTAAAAATCTTTAATTTCTTCATCTTTGGCCTTAGTGGTTGGTGTGTAAATGTTAATAATAGTAATATTAACTGGTCTTCCTTGTAGACTTGTGGATATTATCCTATTATTACAGTGTTGTACTTCAGGATAGATCTTGAAATGTTCTTTTCGAGGATGAATGTGATGTCATTCCTCTTCAATTTGTCATTCATGGCATAATAGACCATACGATTGTCCAATTCAAAATGGCAAATGCCAATCCATTTCAGCTCACCAATGCCTAGGATATTGATGTTTATGCATCCTCTTTCATTTTTGACTACTTCCAATTTTCCCAGATTCATACTTCATACATTCCATGTTCTGATTATTAATGGGCATTTGTAGCTGTTTCTTCTTATTTCAAGTCATGGCACAACAACAATGGAAGGTCTCGAAAGCTTGACTCCATCCACATTATTAAGGTCAACTCTGCTTTGAGGAGGCAGCTCTTCCTCAGTCGTATTTTGAATGCCTTCCAACCCGAGGGGCTCATCTTCCAGTACTATATCAGACAATGTTCTGCTCCTATTTATAAGGTTTTCACTGGCCAATTTTTTTAGAAGTAGATTGCCAGGTCCCTCTTCCTAGTCTTTCTTAGTCTGGAAGCTCCCTTGAAACCTGTCCACCAAAGGTGACCGTCTTGGTATTTGAAGTACCAGTGCCAAAGTTTCCAGTATCACGGCAATATGCAAGCCACCACAATATGACAAACTGACATAGTTACAAGATAATTCAAAGAATTAGTCTATATTTTTAATATTTTAAAGTATGTTTGCTGTGCAAAGTGACCACTCTATGTGACTTCAATTATTTAGTAATAGTTCTTTCAAGTACATGATTTTTTGTTCTTCATTGTTTGAGCAGTAGGTTGATTACAAGGCAATAGATTCCATAACATTGTTTATGCGTGGCTGGAGATGAAGGAAGAGTTATAGACATGGATGAACCTAGTGAAATATGGTTCCTTATGCTGAGCGAAATAAGTCAGAAATTAAAGTACAAATATTGTACAATTCCCACTTATATGAAATATACAGAATAGGCAAATGTATACAGACCAAAGTTTTATTAATAGTTACTTGGGGCATGTGGGAGGAGGAAGTAGGGAGTTATTGCTTAAAGGGTACTGGGTTTCTGTGAAGGGTGATGAAAAATTTTAGAAACAGATATTGGTTATGGTTGCACAATATCACTGAATTGTACTCATAAACATGGTTAAAAAGACAATATTTTGTTATATATATTCTACCACAGTAAGATAAATTAAAATTAACAGAAGAATTTTTTTAAAAGAAATATGGAGAACAGAAGGAGAATGGACAATATTTATCTAACAAAATCAGAGGAAGAAACAACAGAGAGAATAAAGAAAGTCAATAACGCATAACATAATGACTGAGAATTTTCCATACTTATGAATGACGTAGAATTACCAATACCAGTATCACACAACGTACTAAACCCACAACCAATACCACAGCATTATGGATTGAATTGAGTCCCCCAAAAATGTGTGTCAACTTGGTTAGGCCAAGATTCCCAGCATTGTGTGGTTGTCCACCATTTTGTGATTTGTTGTGATTATCCTAGGTGTTGTAAATCCTAACTGCTATAATATTAATGAGGCAGGATTAGAGACAGTTATGTTAATGAGGCAGGACTCAATCCACAGGTTTAGGTTGCATCTGAGTCAATCTCTTTTGAGATGTAAAACAGAGAATCAAGCAGAGAGGTGGGGGACCTCATACCAGAGCAGAGTGCCTCCTTTGGACCTGGAGTTCCTGCACTAAGAAGCTCCTAGCCTAGGGGAAGATTGATGAGAAGGACCTTCTCCCAGAACCGACAGAGAGAGAAAGCTTTCTCTAGGAGGTGGCAAACTGTATTCAGACTTATAGCCTCCTAGACTGTGAGATAATAAATTTCTGTTTATTAAAGCCATCCACTTGTGATATTTCTGTTATAGCAGCACTAGATAACCAAGACACATAGCAAAGACTGAATATGCCTGGGCTAGAAGCCAGAACTACCTTCTGTGATTGTCTTTGTTTTTTCTTAGGTGCCTTTGAGTCAGTTCCAACTCACAGTGACGCTATGTACAACAGAACAAACACTGCCCCGTCCTGCACCATCCTCACAATCATTGTCATATTGTCATGCTTGAACCCATTGTCGCAGCCACTATCTCAATCCAACTCGTTGAGGATCTCCCTCTTTAGTGTTGACCATCTACTTTACCAAGTCTGATGTCCTTTTTCAGGGACTGGTCTCTCTTGATAACATGTTCGAATTTTGTGAGATGAAATTTCACCATCCTTGATTCTAAGGAGCATTCTGTTCTTCCAAAACAGATTTGTTCATTCTTCTAGAAGTCTACGGCATATTCAATATTCTTTGCCAACACCATAATTCAAAGGCATTGATTCTTCTTCCATCTTCCTTATTTATTGACCAGCTTTCACATGCATATGAGGCAATTGAAAATATCATGGCTTGGGTTAGGTGCACCCGAGTCCTTAAAGAGACATCTTTGCTTCTTAACACTTTAAACAAGTCTTTTGTGCAGATTTGCACAATGCAATGTGTCACTTGATTTCCTGACTGCTGCTTCCATGGGCACTGATTTCGGTTCAAGTAAAATGAAATCCCTCAGAACTTCACTCCTTTCCCATGTATTATGATGTTGCTTCTTGGTCCAGTTTTGAGGTTATTTTTGCTGTTGTTGTTGAGGTGTAATCCATAGTGTAGACTGTAGTCTTTGATCTTCATCAGTAAATACTTCAAGTTCTCTTTACTTTCAGCAAGTAAGGTTGTGTCATCTGCATACTGCAAGTTGTTAATGAGTCTTCCTCCAATCCTTATACCCACTTCATATAGTCCAGCTTCTTGAGTCATTTGCTCAACATATAGATTGAATATGATGACATAAGGATACAGTCGTGAATTTCCTGATTTTAAACCACACCATATCCCCTTGTTCTGTTCAAACAACTGTCTCTTGTTCTAGGTACAGCTTCCTCATGAGCACAAGCAAGTGCTCTGGAATTCTCATTCTTAGTAATGTTTCCATAATTTGTTAGGATCCACACACTCAAATGCCTTTGCATAGTCAACAGACCAGCTAAACATCTTTCTGGTACTCTCTGCTTTCAGCCAGAATTTATCTGACATCAGCAGTAATATCCCTTGTTCCATGTCCTCTTTTGAATCCCACTTGAATTTCTGCCATTTCCATGCTGATGTAGTATTGCAACCATTTTTAAATTATCTTTAGCAAAATTTTACTTGTGAGTGATATCAATGATATTGTTCGATGATTGCCGCATTTTTTTGGATCACTTTTCTTTGGAATGGGCACAAATGTGGATTTCTTCCAGTCAGTTGGCCAGGTAGCTGTCTTCAAATTTTCTTGGGGTAGAGGAGTGAGCACTTCCTGCACTGTATCCATGTATTGAAGTATCCCAACTTTTATTCCCTCAATTTCTGGAGCCCTGTTTTCCAACAATGCCTTCAGTGTAGCTTGGACTTCTTCCTTCCGTATCATCAGTTCTCGATCATATGCTACCCCTGAAATGGTTGAACAGTGACCAATTCTTTTCGGTTGGGTGGCTCTGTGTATTTCTTCCATCTTCTTTTGATACTTCCTGTTTCGTTTACTATTTCCCCCATAGAATCCTTCAATATTCCAACTGGAGGCTTGAATTTTTTCCTAAATTCTTCCAACTTGAGAAATGCCAAGAGTGTTTCGATTTTCTAACTCCAGGTCTTTGTATTACCTGTATAATATATTCTTACCTGTACTCTGTATTCTTAGCTTTCTCCACCACAATGTGAAAAGATAACTGTGTGTGCATAAGAAATATGCTGCACAAACCTGATTATGAGATGAAGTGGCTTGGGATGAGAGGGAAACATCTGTCTTTAAGAGAATGAAACATATACAAGACTAATAAAGAGGTCGATGCTCAGTGAATTGAGCCACCCCCTTTTTTTTTTTTTTTATCTTTTTCTGTATGGAGTCACAAATTAAATAGAATATATTGCTAATGTGGTTGAGCTCAGCACCACATGGCTCAATTGTAGCATTCAAAAAAAAAAAAAAAAAAAAAAACCTGTGCCACCGGGGTGGGGGGATATCTTTATGAAGAAAAAAAGAGAGAAAAAAGAGAAATAATAAAAATCCATTTACATAAGGAACTTTCATGAATGATTGTGTCAAGAGATCAGGTGATTTCTCCTGCACGTAATAACCTTGGGAACCGGAAATACTAAAAGACATTGAAAATTAGCAGTGCCAGGCTATGGTGAAATAACTTCCTTTATGTGACCTTTTGCCTGGGTCCTTTGGACAAACAGCTTGAGAGGTTTATCTCATAAACCCTGAGGAGTTTCCTTTCCTGTAGTTTTCTACCCCAGAGAGTTTGTTGTTTTGTCTAGGTTGATTGACATTTCTAGGATAAGCTGTAAACAACTTGTGGTTTCATATTTTTTGTCTGATCCTAGGCTGCAGCCTGCCCTGTGATTGGTATGCATATTGCAGGAATTGGTCAACAGACTACGCAAATGAAATGGTCATATACTATGCAAATGAGGTTTCTATAACATACTATGCAAATGAAGTGTCTGTGATGTACTGAGAGGGAACTGGTCAGTTTGTGGCCCCTACTGGGAAGGGTCCTGCCTTGAAATTGACAAGGAGTTGTGTATATATGCAGCCAACCCCACAGAGGATTTTGGAGAGAAAGAAGCAGGAAAACAGGATGCAAAAGAAGCAGAAAGGAGAAAATCCAAGACAGAATAGAAAAGAAGCAGAGGAAAGGAGGCAAGGAACTACCTAAAAGAGCTGTAATATGGGTCAAGGGATAAAACACTGAAGGCAGCAACAGACCCACAAGGGGCCCTGTGATAGAGTTGGTGGTGACAGATGGTAGGGCCAAAAGCAGCCTGTCCTAAAGGGGCTGAGAGGAGGCCTGCACAGAGTGAAAAATTTGCCTACATTTTTCCTGATCCTGATCCAGAGTTGTACCCTGTTACTTCCTTAGTAAACCAATTAACTGGTAAGTTCAGTTAGTGAGTTCTGTGCAGCCATTGCAATGATTATCAAACCCAGGAGAGAAGTAGAGAGTGCCATGGGGAGCAGAAAGTATCAGAATTAGTCAAAAGATTGGAGAGTAGAAGTATGTCTGATCTCCACCTCATAGGGATCATCAGCCTTGGGCTGATCTTTATTTGTATTATGCCTCCTGAAATTAGACAGGTTCTGACACTACTATTACTACTATTACTACCACTACTACTACTACGACTACTCCCACCATTTTCCACAGGCAAAACTGAAAAGACTTTTCTCTGGAAAGACTGCTATTGCATTGGGTAAGAGCTATGAATTTCTGACTTCTCTGCCTGATGGAGCTTCCCAACACCTCTGGTTCTGGTGGTAAAAAAAAAAAAAAAAAAAAATTCTGCAAGCAGGGAGAATCAGGACCCTAGTGAAAAAGAAGACAAAACTGATCGTTGTAGTGTTTTCAAGTTTTCTGTGCCTCTGACTGAGTGTATTTCACAACCCACATGTAGTTTAGACAGTGGAAAGTGGAATTCTTACTGAGTTCTCATCTGACTTCCACTTTCTGCTGTCTAAACTGTATGTGGGTTGTGAAATACACTCAGTCAGAGGCACAGAAATCTGAGCAGAGATATAAGCTGCTGCACATCACAAGAAAGACAGATTTGACAGTTTGAGTCTAGTCAAATAACTGGCTACCAGGGAACAAAACAAATTCAAAGTCACTACAGTATATTTTCTATAATATCCAATTTTCAACCCAAACTTTTAGACTTGAAAATAAATTGGAGAGTTTGACCCATGTGCAAAGAAAATAAAAAAGTAGCTAATAGTAACATGTGCAGAGCAGGTCTAGATCTTGGATTTAGCAAACAAAACTTCAAAGCAGTTGTTATAATTATGTTTAAAGAATTAAAGGAAAAATATGGAATTTAATGAGTAAGCAGATAGGGAAAAGAACAAGGAAGTAGTAACTATATTAAAAAAATGAAAATTCTAAAACAGAAATGTAAAATAGCTGAAATAAAAAAATTCAACACATGGGCAAAACAAAGAAGCAATAAACTTGAAGGCAGAACAATTAATCAATCTCAAGAACATTGAAGTAAAATTTGAAGAAAAATTTAAAAAGCCTCAGAGGCAGTGACCTATAGGACAATATCAAATAGACCAGCATAGAAGTAATTAGAGCTCCAGAAAGAGAGAAGAGGAAGAGGCAGAAAAAATATTTCCATATATAATGATCGAAAACTTTCCAAACATATTTTTTAAAAGTGTACATGAAACATTCACCAAGGCAGAAAATATGATGGGCCATAAAAAAAAATCGACTGAAAGGAATTTAAATCATGCAAAGTATGTTCTCCGAACATTTCAAGATCTACTCTGAAGTACAACGTTGTCAGTGATAGGATAACATCCATAAGCCTAAAAGGAAGTGCAGCTAATACAAATATTACTCAAATTTATGCACTAACCACTAATGCCAACCATGAAGAAATTGAAAATTTTAATCAACTTCTGCATTCTAAAGTTGATCAAACATGCAATCAAGGTGCATTGGTAATTACTGGTGATTTGGGTGTGAAAGTTGGAAACAAAGAAGAAGGAATGGTAGTTGGAAGATATGGCCTTAGACCTTAGTGATAGAAGTGATGTTGGGGATCATATAACAGGATTTTATAAGACAAACAACTAATTCATTGCAAGTATCTTTCTTCAACAACATAAAGAGTGACTACACATGTAGACCTAGCTGGATGAAATACATAGGAATCAAATTCTCTACATCTGTGGAAAGAGAACGAAGAAGCTCAATATCATCAGTCAGAACAAGGCCTGGAGCCAACAGCAGAACAGACCATCAATTGCTCATAAGAAAGTTCAAGTTGAAGCTAAAGAAAATTAAAACAAGTTTGTGAGAGCCGAAGTGTGGCCTTGAGTATATCTCACCTGAATTTGAAGACAATCTCAGGGATAGATTTGAGACACTGAACACCAATGACCAAAGACCAGAAGGGTTGTGGGGTGACATCCAGGACATCATGCAAAAAGAAAGCAAAAGTCGTTAAAAGGACAGGAAAGAAAGAAAAGACCAAAACGATGTCAGAAGAGTCTCTGAAGCTTGCTCTTGAACACTAAAAAGCTTGCTCTTCCCTTATAGCGAAAGGAAGAAATGATGAACTAAAAGAGCTGAAGAGAATATTTCAAATGGGTGGTTCAAGAAAACAAAGGAAGGTTTTATAATGAAATGTGCTAAGACCTGGAGTTAGAAAAGCAAAGTGAAGAACACACTCAGCATTTCTTAAGCTGAAGGAACTGAAGAAGAAATTCAAGCCTGGAGTTCCAATATTAAAGGGTTCCAGGGGCAAAATATTGAATGAAGCAGGAAGCATCAAAAGGAGATGGAAGGAATACACAGTCACCGTACCAAAAAGAATAGGTCGATGTTCAACCATATCAGGTGGTAGCACATGATCAAGAACTGATGGCACAAAAGGAAGAAGGGCAAGCTGTGCTGAAGGCATTAACAACAACCATGACTCCAGGAACTGATGGAATATCAGTTGAGATGCTTCAACAAATGGATGCAATGCTGGTATCACTCACTTTTGTACGGCAAGAAATTTTAAAGACAGCTACCTGGCCAATTGACTGGGAGAGATCATCTTTGTGCGTCTTCCAAAGAAAGGTGATGTAACACAATGCAGAAATTATCAAACAATATCATTAGTATCACATACAAGTAGTACTTTGCTGAAGATAATTCAACAACTGTTGCAGCAGTAACAACAACAAGGAACTGGCAGAAATTCAAGAGGGATTTAGAAGAGGGCATAGAATAAGGGATATCACTGCTGCCATCAGATGGATTTTGGCTGAAAGCAGAAAATACCAGAAAGATGTTTACCTGTGTTTTATTGACTATGCAAATACATTCGATGTGGATACTAACAAATTGTGGATAGCATTGCTAAGAATGGGAATTCTAGAACACTTAATCGTGCTTATGATTAAGAGGCAGTCGTTTGAACAGAGCAAGGAAATAATAAAACCAACCCAAACCCGCTGCTGTTGAGTCGATTCCGACTCATAGCGACCCTATAGGACAGAGTAGAACTGCCCCCTAGAGTTTCCAAGGAGCACCTGCTGGATTTGAACTGCCGACCTCTTGGTTAAGAGCTGTGGCATTTAACCACTACACTACCAGGGTTTCCAAGGAAATATTACACGGTTTAAAATCAAGGTAGCTGTGTGTCAGGACTGTATGTTTTCACCATACTTATTCAATCTGTACTCTTAGCAAATAATCCAAGAATTTGGACTGTATGAAGAAGGTCACATCAGGATTGAAGGAAGACTCATTAACAACCTGTGATATGCAGATGATGCAACCTTGCTTGCTGGAAGTAAAGAGGTCTTGAACCACTCACTGATGAAGATCAAAGACCACAGCCTTCAGTATGGATTATGCTTGAACATAAAGAAAACAAAAATCTCCACAACTGACCAATGAGCAACAACATGATAAACAGAGAAAAGATTGAGGTTGTCAAGGATTTCATTTGATATGGATCCAAAATCAATGCCCACAGAAGCAGCAGTCAAGAAATCAAACGACACATTGCATTGGGCAAATCTGTTGCAAAAACTCAAGTGCTAAAAAGCAAAGATGTCACTTTAAGGACTAAAGTGTGCCTGACTGAAGCCATGGTGTTTTCAATTGCCTCATATGAATGTGAAAGCTGGACAATGAATAAGGAAGACCCAAGAAGAATTGATGCCTTTAAATTATGGTATTGGTGAAGAATACTGAATATACTATGGACTGCCAGAAGAAGTTTACTGGGTGGGCCAGAAGGACAAACAAATGTGTCTTGGAAGAAGTACAGCCAGAATGCACCTTAGAAGCAAAGATGAACAGATTTCCTCTCATGTATTTTTAACATATTGTCAGGAGGAACCAGTCTCTGGAGAAAGAAATTATGCTGGATAATGTAGAAGGCCAGAGAAGAAAAGGAAGACTCTCAATGAGATGGATTGACATAGTGGCTGCAACAATGGGCTCCAACATAGCAAGCATTGTGAGGATGGCACAGGACCAGGCAGTGTTTCATTTTGTTGTACATATGGCTGCTGTGAGTTGGAACTGACTCAGCGGCATCTACCAACAACAACAACATGTTGTCTGACCACAATGTGACTAAATTAGAAACCAATTACAGAAATATATCTGGGAAATTATGAAATATTTGAAAATTCAAGAACTCACTTCTAAATAACCCTTCATTAAAAAAAGAAATCACAAAGGAAATTACAAATATTTGGAATGAAATGAAAATAAAAACAAAAAATGTCAAAGTTTATGGGATACATCTAAAACAATGCTTAGAGGGAAATTTATTGCTGTAAATGTTTATGTTAAACAATAACTGTCTAGTATCAATAATCTAAGCTTACATCTTACAAGCCTAAAAAAGAAAGAGCATGTTAAACTCAGTAGAAGAAAGAAAATAATAAATATTAAAGCAGAAATCAATGAAATACCAAAAAATTATATCTATCTATATCTATATAGATAGATATATATATAACCAAAAGCTGGCTCTATGAATAGATGAAAAAATTGACAAACATCTGTCTAGTTACACCAATTTAGTAAAAAGCGGAACAATACAAATTACTAATATCGCAAATAAAAAGTGGATCACGATAGATTCTACAGATATTGAAAAGATAATAAGGCGATTTTATGAACTATAAATTTGACAACTTAGGTGAAATCGACAAATTCTTGTAAGACACAAATTACCAAAAAACACTCAAAAAGAGTAGAAAACCTGGATATTCCACACCACTGAAAATAATTGAATTTTTTTAATGTTCCCCTAAAGAAAACTCCCTAAGTTAAATGAAGAAAATTGTCCACATAAACACTTGTATTTTTTATAGCAACATTATACATAATAGTCAAAAACTGGAGATAATTTCAAAATCCCATCATCAGAAAAATGGATAAATTATGGTATAGTGATACAATTGAGTTTTATTCAGCAGTAAAAAAGGAGCTACTGATACATGCAACGACATGCTAGATTTCAAAAACATGCTAAGTGAAAGGAGCTAGACTCAAAAGTTGCACACTGTATGACTGGATTTGTATGAAATTCTAGAAAAGGTTATAGTTTTCAATAGTTGCTAATCAATATTTGCCTGAGGCTGTGTGTGTGTGAGGCTGTGGGTAGAAGGAAACAATTGACTGCAAAAGGATAGGAGGGTAGTTATGGGCGTAATCAGTCCATATCTTGATTGTGGTGGTGTTCACACAATTATACATTTGCCAAAACTCATTGAATTATACACTTACAATGGAGATTGTATATAGTATGTAAATTATACCTCAATAAACCTAAATAAAGAGTCATTTAGGTGGTGAGATGTTGGAGGGCTGCAAGAAGTATCCCAAATGGAAGATTTCCATGGTGGCAGTATGAATCTATGTTTTCATGTTTTGTGAAGTTTGTATGATGTGACCCCTTCATGTAGTCCCCATTATTTGGTAAAATTTGGTTACATACATGCTTGGGAGATGGATTCAAGGACATGGGACTGTACCTTATATTAGTGTGCATGTCTGGCGGAATATAATCAGAGTGAAAGGAGAGGAAAAGAAACTCAGCAGAGACAAAGAATCCAAACAGAGTTGACCATGAAATACACCCAGGAACGTGAGGAAAATTGTGGAGGTTAATTTTTGTCTTAGTTTTATAATCCATTGGATAAGATTTGGATCAATTACTTGGAGGTTTTAAAAGAGATGGAAAAATACAGCTAATATGTGCATTATGACTACAAAAATTTCCAAAATGTTACTTTAAAATAAATCGTACTTTAGTCACTATGCCAGCATGTAAGGTGACTAGCTCCAATTGATTGTATCTCCCACTTTAAAGTGGGATAGGCAAAGTAGATTTGTTTCTGGTGGTGATGGTGGGAGTGATATGTGCAACAAATCACTTATTCATATGTATTACTTACAAGAAAACTTATTTCTTTATTTAGAAAATATATGAAAGTTTATTTTCATAATATTGTTGCTAATGACAAATGTTCATATTAGATTCAGTTTAAAAAGTAAAATAAACTAACATGT
The DNA here is from genome assembly GCF_024166365.1 of Elephas maximus indicus. Taxonomy (NCBI): domain Eukaryota; kingdom Metazoa; phylum Chordata; class Mammalia; order Proboscidea; family Elephantidae; genus Elephas; species Elephas maximus. Next base: position 87,161,644 of record NC_064819.1, on the reverse strand, counting down.
ACCAATCAATGGCTTTTGTCAAAAATCTGTTGAGTGAATTTATTAAGACATCCACTGGATACATCAAGTTATTTTCAGAGCTTTTTTAGTTCTACCTGCCTCACATATCAGATGCCCTACTACCGCTTCATCTAATTATTTCCAGTTTATGGTGCTCATTTCTCAGCAGCATATAAATCACTATCTTATAAATTATTTGCACTATCTATACACTTCTAGCTGCCTTGAGAAAATAGAGGAATGTGAGAAGCCTACCTCTACTGCATTACTTGAAAGTCTTTCCCAGCTATGATTCATCTATCTTGTTAAATGCCACTGAACCAATCCTGTTGCCGTGGAGTTGATTCCGACTCATAGAAATCCTACAGGACAGAATAGAACTGCCCTGTAGCATTTCCAAGGCTATAAATCTTTAAGAAAGCAGACTGCCACATCTCTCTCCCGAGGAGCGGCTGGCGGGTTCGAACCTTTTGGTCAGTAGCCAAGCGCCTAACCACTGTGCCACCAGGGCTCCTTTATCTACGACTAAGAGTGGTAAATTTAAGGATACAGATCAATTTTCCTTTTATCATTAAAAAGTAATCATATCCAGCAAGGAACAATATGTTTAAAGAAAAAGCTTAGGATACCTACAATAGGTCACTTATGAATTGAATTGTGTCCCTCCCAAAATGTGTGTCAACTTGGCTAGGTGATGATTCTCAGTATTATATGATCATCCACCATTTTGTCATCTGATGTGATTTTCCTATGTGTTGTAAATCTTACCTCTATGATGTTAATGAGGCAGGATTAGAGGCAGTTACATTAATGAGAGAGGACTCAATCTACGAGATTAGGTTCTATTTTGAGTTAATCCCTTTTGAGATACAAAAGAGAGAAGCCAGAAGAGACAAGGTGACCTCATACCACCAAGAAAGCAACCCCAGAAGCAGAAGGCATCTTTTGGACCCTGGATTCACGCCCTGAGAAACTCCTAGACCAAGGGAAGATTGATGACAAGGATCTTCCCCTAGAACCAACAGAGAGAGAAGGCCTTTCCCTGGAGCTGGCACCCTGAATTTGGACTTCTGGCCTCCTAAACTGTGAGAGAATAAATTTCTCTTTGTTAAAGCCATCCACTTGTGGTATTTCTGTTATAGCAGCCCTACATAACTAAGATTGTCACTAACTAAGCCAATGAAAGCATATTCTGTTTTGTTTTGTTTTGTTTCAGTTAATATCATCTTCCTATAGAAATCTGCAATTGTTTTATTTTTCAAGGTTTATGGCTAAATTTACTATTTTGTTTTAGGTTTTATAAAGCTACCTTGATTTATTAACATTTTGTCTGATGACAAATTGAGTCATGTGTAGATACGTCACTTTTGATCTTACATTGTCATTCCTTACATTGAACAGTGAGTTCTATTCAACAGAATGTGTTATATTCATCTGTATTACCAAAAACCCCACAATATGGGAGAGAGTAGATGCTCAATAAAATTTAGCTAATAGAGTGAATAAATACAATATTGCATGGATAGATGAACAAATGAACCATTTTGAAGTCATACTTGTTCATACTGTTTAAAATGTGATAAGTACACAGACCCACAAAAGAAATTACTCATGATTTATTATCTTGAAAAAAGGTGTGTTTTAGCCAAAGAATTGTCATATATCAATTCAGCATACATTCAATGATGCTATTCATTATTTCTACCATTTTGTCTTTGTTATGATAGAGTTTTTTGCTAAATTTAGTGCCTATTCGATCTCCAAAAACTTAATTTGTCTGTCTTTGCTATATTGCACCATCGTTGCAGATATTAATGATTAGTGCATAAATTAGCATATTAATATTTTTTAAGTATTTCAAAAAAATTAAATAATCTCTTCATAATTACACACACACATTTATTTATGTTAAAAGACCAGTCTCTAATTGTTATGGTAATTAAATATGGAATTTTACAAAGACTGAAGTGCTACTAATCTAAAGTCTGTGTATAAATGATATTTTGTAATTAACCAATAAAAAGAACAAGTTCGGGGCTGAACTCTTCTTCTAAGTGCTTGGTGGAATATAGACCAAAAATAAATCTCAGGGGAACCTTTCTCCCAGATGGACAAGACCCTCTGAAGAAAAACTGTAGGAAACCTGATTTCTGTGTCACATATCTTAATCCCACCCCATTAGTCTCTTTTCTGCCCCTCTTACATCTTTGTTCCTGAGGGTGTAGATTAGTGGGTTAAGGCTAGGTGTGACAACAGTATAAAAGAGGGCAACGAACTTCCCTTGCTCTTGAGATTTCCCAGATGGTGGCTGGAGATATATACACACAACTGGAATAAAAAAGAGGGATACAACCATAACATGGGCTCCACATGTCCCAAAGACTTTCTGAAGTCCAGTTGTTGACTGCATTCTCAGCACAGCCCAGGCAATGGCACCACAGGAGCTGAGAATGAGAATAAGTGGTATGTTTACAAAAATGGAGCTCATGACCATGAGGGTGAGTTCATTAGCACGAATGTCAACACATGACAATCGCAGCAGTGCTGGAACTTCACAGAAAAAGTGATCCACTTGTTGATGTCCACACAAGGGAACCCAGAAGGTAAAAGAGGAATGAGGCACTGAGGCAGTTAAACCACTTACCCAAGAAGCCACAGCCAACTGGTGGCAAAAACAAGGGTGCATGAGGATGCTGTAATGCAAAGGTCTACACACAGCTACATAACAGTCATAGGACATCACCCCCAGTAGGACACACTCTGTGGTTCCCAGTGCAAGGACAAAGTAGAGTTGAATCATGCAACCAACATAAGAGATGGTCTTCTCAGGATCCCAGAGATTGACCAGCAACTGAGGGATGGAGCTGGTGGTATAGCAGAGATCCAAAAAAGAGAGATTTGAGAGGAAAAAGTACATGGGAGTGTGGAGGTGAGAGTCCAAATAGGACAGGATAATGATGAACAGGTTGCCAACCAGTGTCATCAAGTAGAATATCAAGATAACCACAGAGAGATACTTCCAGATGAGGCCAATTAGAAAAACCCAGTAAAATAAAGTAATCTTCAGAACTTGAATTTTTTTCCATTATCATTCATTCCCTGTGACCTGAATAAAAAAGTACACAAATTCAAAGTCTGCCCACCCATTGTCAAATCCTTGCAAACAGATTGGGAAAGAAATGTTGCCACTTCCAAGTATAATAACCTGTTCCATTGCAGCAGTAAAATTTTTTTTTAGTTTTCTTTTAATGTTTCTTTTGGTGCTTGTCTTGTTGAAAACAGAATCAACAGCTTCTCAGCCCTTAGTTATCATTTGGATAAATGAAAATAAAAGATATTCTATAGTAAAAAAAATCATTTTCCTGAAAAATAATTTTCTTTTACCCAAAAAAAAAAAATTTTTATTTCCCTTTTCCACATTTTTTGGCTGTTTCCAATTTCATGATTACAAATAGAAAAGAATAACTGCAGTCTTAATAATTCTGCATGTAGTTGAAAGTTCACCATATGATGAAAAACAATTCAGTAGTAACTTAAAAGTGTTAACGTTGGATGGAAAAATTCAACTTCAATTGGATATGATCATAAAAAGAACAAAATATTCCGATTTGTTTATTTATGCTATTTCTTGACAAAAAATTTTAACATGCAAATGAAGATATAAACACACACACACACACAAACTTGTGAGTACTCACAACATAAGGAAAGCTGAAGATCTTAATCCTGATGAATAAAGAAGTGAAAGAGATTGGGAATAACAGTGATGGAATGCTTCCAAAGGAAAATGAGAATATAACTAAATTTGGAAAGAAAAATAATTACAGAGTGGAAGAAAAATGTAGGGAGAGGTCAGGACAAGAAAAGGAGGTGTTTGAAAGAAGGAGACAGACAAACAAAAAACCTGAACCCACTGCCAATGAGTTGATTCTGGCTCACAGCGACCCTTAGGACAGGGCAGAATTGCCCCCTAGAGTTTTCAAGGAGCACCTGGTGGATGGGAACTGTCAATTTTTTTGGTTAGCAGCCGTAGCTCTTAACCACTATGCCACCAAATGCCACCCAGGATTGGAGAAAAGAGAAGAGGAATTCTGATTGTAGTGCTTGGAGATGAGAGTGTGTATATCACAGGGTTGTGAGACCTGGACAACAGGATTTGAAGATAATTTCTACATATTTTCATATGCTCTATATCAATAACTGAGGCCTTATTTAAATTCTGAGTCATAACTTACAATTACTTTGTATGTTTTGGGTTTCTAAAATTTGGAATGGAGCTTCTGAATATTTAGTAAGACAACTAAAGATAAGTGAGCCTTACAAGTTCGTCTTGTGGTTTTTATTTTTTAAGAAAAATAAAGGTAAGAAAGTGAAAGATACACTAATAGCTTGATTTTTAGTTGATTCTTTTCGCTTGTGCATTGTCAATTGCTCACAGGAAGATAAAAATTTTCATTTACTGTATAGTTATTGCTATAAGAAGGGATCCTGGTGACACAGCCATTAAGAGCTCAGCTGCTAGACAAAAATTTGGCAGTTGGGGGTGAAAGACCTGGCAATCTGCTCCCATAAAGATTACAGCCTAGAACCTACTTTACGAAGCAATTCTACCCTGTCACATGGGGTTGTTATGAGTCAAAAATCAACTCCATGGCACCTAACAGCAACACCTGTTATGAAAGAAAGTAACCCTCCATTTAAATATTTCTAAATACCTTTGCCATGTCACTTCTGCTTCCTTTCCTGTCACCGGTATTCCTTCCTCTTATAGTCTCAAGTGAGATATGGCAAAACTTGACCACAGCAGATTCATCTGTAGGCATCTCTTTTGATGGACTCTAAATTACTAAAATATTGTAATCTTGACTCCTAAAGAAAATTTAAGAGATATCTAATTGGTTGGAGAGCTAGGAATACTGAATTTGACCCAAGGCAGTGTGACTTGTTCAGGCAGGCACAAATATTTCTCTGCAGCCTCTAATTCTAGTATTATATTGGTAATATAAATAACTGACTTATTGCTACAATATTTTATACTATTTTCTGTAGTTCAGAAATCATCCAGAATAATTATCCGGCACACTGCTTTTAAAATAAAATTTTTTGTGAAATAGTAAATCATGAAGATTCCTTCAATTTGCTGAGTGGGAATCAACTTGATAGCACACAACAACGTTTTGAGAGCTGATGGAAAAATTCCAAGGGATTTTTTTTTAATTGCCCTAGAATGGGAGGCGTTACGTCACAAAAATAATTGAACCTATGTTTTACAGGTACTTCCTCTGATACAGCTATAATTTTCTTCCCTTATACAGTGGAATGACCAATCTTTCAGCATTTTTCTAGAGGTAAAAAGGGATAGCAGATAAGTGACAAAATAAATAAATAAATACAGGACTCCTGTAGAGAAAAGTTAGGAACTTTATGGTTTGATATTCTTCTTAGTGGAAAAGAGGGAAATCAATTCCCTATCAAAGTTAACTGTGGAGTAAAACAACCTCTCCATTTAAATTAAACGTTATGGGGGAAATGGATGGCTTAGCACTCTCTCCTTGCTTCCATTTTTACTAATAGACTTCGTTTTTCTTCTATTTTTTGTCATATTATTACTTTATACTTTACTTGGTTCTTAAGCTGTGCGCCATCAATTTCTTTCAGCGCTGATCCTTCTGTGTTTGTCCATGATACCTGTCATTCTCTTTCTCATCTGTGCCCTCACCAGGTATAAACTGATCTGGGGTCTTTGCAGTTATCAGACAACCTGAAAAAAAGAGCCCAATTGCCTTCCTATATCATCTTTTCTAGCATGCCAAATCTCACTATGCAAAGCAAAATCTGAGAATAACTCTGATTATCATTGCCGCAGAAGAGAGAGCTCGGGTGTGTCCAACAGATTTGCTTTTAGCAGAATGTGGGAACTCTTTAGGGCCTTCAAGTTATCAGGGGATGAGCCCTTTATCCTAGAACAAATGGGACCTTTATGGAAACAAACGAAGAACAGAGCATGCTCTCATTGACTGGGGCCATTGGGAGGACAAATCCCAAAGTGGCAATTAATGCCCTTCAAGGAGATGGCCTGGTTAGAATGGTGTAATTTTCACAGGTAGAAGTCTTCATGAAAATTCATCCAACATGATGTTGAACTCATCCTGAGATGAAAATGAATTTATTGAATTTACTGACCAACATTATTGACAATGATGGGAATGGGTTGTACTGAGTCACCTAAATATATAGTTTTTTTCTCTTTCTGCCCAGTTCCCCATGGAGCTAAAGCTCAAATTTACAAGACAAGTGGTTATATGTAGAAGAAGTTTGGAAGCCATGAAATGTAAAAAGAATGTCTGGAACATGTGAAGACTAAACTGCATTAATATCATCAACGTTGTGCTCTTTGAGCACCTCTCTGCACCATTTGTGCCTTCCTAGGTGTCTTTGAAATCCAATTCCAAGTTTATCTCTGCAAATCCAAGTATCACTCAAGAGTTTTATACTGAACACTGAGATGGTCAGTACTAATTTTGTTTAATATTTCAAAAAATTTCCATTAACAACTTCTTTGATCTTTTGTTCAAATCTCTTTGTCAGGAAGAACTTTTTGTTACTGGAACTGCAGCTTGCATTTTTCATTGCATGTCTACCCCACTTCAGAGCCCTGGTGGCACAGTGGTTAAGAGCTATGGCTGCTAACCAAAATGTTGGCAGTTCGAGTCCACCAGCTGTTCCTTGGAAACCCTATGAGGCAGTTCTACTTTGTCCTATAGGGTCTCTATTAGTCAGAATCAAATCAATGGCAATGGGCTTGGTTTTGGGGTTACCTCACTTAAGACTGGCAGGAGCCACAGATATTAACTAGAAAATCTTAATCTTGTGCATTCCTTCTTTCCACTGCAACTTTTGGTTAGCAACCGATTTCTTAACCACTGCACCATCAGAGCTCCAGTTGTGCTTTAGTACTAAGAAAAGCAAAACTCATCTGCTATGCCTTTCACATCTTAACTCTTTTTGTCTGATTCTATTTGGTTTTACACACTGGCTTCAGATTTTACACTGGTTTGAAATGCCCTCCCTAATAAGAACAAACACTTATAATGTACTTTATATGAGTTCGGTACTATTTTAAACACTTTACTTATACTGGCCCTTTTAATTCCCATCATAATACTATACGATATGCTATATCAGTTGCCACTGAGTCGACTCTGACTCATGGTAACTCCATATGTGTCAGAGAAAATCTGGGCTCCATAGGGTTTTCAGTGGCTAATATTTGTAAATTGCCAGGCTTTTCTTCCAAGGTGACTAATGGGTGGACTCAGATCTCCAGTCTTGGTTAGCAGCCAAGCACATTACCTGTTTGTACCTCCCAAGGACTCCAACACTGTAAAGTAGGCTAGTCTTATCATCCAACTTCTTTTTTTTTTTTATAGATAAGGAAATTGGGACATAAGAACTTAAGTCACTTGCTCAAGATCACAATGTTAGTTAGTGGTAAAGGCAAGATTTGAACCCGGTTGTTCTGACTCCAGAAATGGAGCTATTCATCACTCTGGCATGCTGCTGAAACAATATCTCATTAATTTCTATCAATAGTAGTTGGGGCTCAAATGTGGCTATAGGTATTAGACAAAACAGAAATAAACATAAAATAGAATCCAATAAAATTTGCAGTGTGGTATTAGTCCTAAGATTTAGGATTTATTAAGTTGGCTGGAGTACTTAGAAGTGGTGTTAAAATTTACTTGATGGGTTATTCGAAGCCTGGACTGAATAGTGGCCTACAGCCAATGAGGTTCAGAACATCCTGGTTTTAATATAAAAGGAAAAAATCTCAAGTCTCAGGAACTATTAGAAAGGATCAATGATTTGCAACCTGATTAGCCAGCCCTTAGCCAAGTTCCTAAAAGACCCAGAGAACAGTGCACTAGTGATGAGAACACCAACCTCCTTATACAGCTGTGCAGTGGTTGTCATTTGGAAGACAGAAGTAAAAGTGGGAAATTCCCCCATGGGATTGAACTCAAAAGGAATAATTAAATAAATAAAGCGTGACTCAAAATGAGAAGAAACAGCTCCAAATATCCATTAATAATGGGAACCTGGAACTGTGAAATATGAATCTAGGAAAATTGAAAATCATCAAAAATGAAATGGGATGCATAAACATGGATATTCTGGGCATTAGTGAGCTGAATGGACTGGTATTGGCCATTTTGAATTGGACAATCATATAGTCTACTATGCTGGGAATGACAACTTGAAGAGGAATGGTGTTACATTCATCATCAAAGAGATCATTTCAAGATGTATCCTGAAGTACAATGCTGTCAGTGATAGGATAATATCCACATGCCTACAAGGAAGACCGGTTAATATGACCATTATTCACATTTATGCACCAAACACTAGGGCCAAAGATGAAGAAATAGAAGATTTTTATCAGCTGCTGCTGTCAGAAATTGATTGAACATGGAATCAAGATGCATTGACAATTACTGGTGATTGGAATGCCAAAGTTGGAAACAAAGAAGAAGGATCAGTAGTTGGAAAATATGCCCTTGGTGATAGAAACAATGCCTGAGATCAAATGATAGAATTTTGCAAGACCAATGACTCCTTCACTGCAAACACCTTCTTTCACCAACATAAATGACGACTATGCACATGGACCTCACCATCTGGAATACACAGAAATCAAAATGACTGCATCTGTGGAAAGAGACGATGGAAAAGCTCAATATCAGTCAGAACAAGGCCAGGGGCCGACTGTGGAACAGACCATCAATTGCTCATACGCAAGTTCAAGCTGAAACTGAAGAAAATCAGAGCAAGTCCATGAGAGCCAAAATATGACCTTGAGGGTATCCCACCTGAATTTAGAGACCATTTGAAGAACAGATTTGTCGCATTGAACAATGGTGACCAAAGACCAGATGAGTTGTGGAATGACATCAAGGACATCATTCATGAAGAAAGCAAGAGAAGATTGAAAAGACAAGAAAGAAAGAAAAGACCAAGCCGGATGTCAGAGGAGACTCTGAAACTTCCTCTTGAATGTCGAGCAGCTAAAGCAAAAGGAAGAATTGATGAAGTAAAAGAACTGAACAGAAGATTTCAAAGGGTGGCTCGAGAAGACAAAGTAAAGCACTAGAATGACATGTGCAAAGAGCTGGAGATGGAAAACCAAAAGTGAAAAACATGCTCAGTGTTAAATTCAAGTCTTGAGTTGCAATAGTGAAGAATTCTATGATGAAAATATTAAACAACGCAGGAAGCATCAAAAGAAGATGGAAGGAATACACAGAGTCATTATACCAAAAAGAATTAGTCAATGTTCAACCATTTCAAGAGGTAGCATATAATCAGGAACCAGTGGAACTGAAGGAAGAAGTCCAAGCTGCTCTGAATGCACTGGTGAAAAACAAGGCTCCAGGAATTGATGGAATATCAATTGAGATGTTTCAACAAACAAATGCAGTGCTAGAGGTGCTCACTTGTCTATGGTCAGAAATATGGAAGACAGCTTCCTGGCCAACTGACTGGAAGAGATCCATATTTATGCCTATTCCCAAGAAAGGGGATCCAAGCGAATGTGGAAGTTATAGAACAATATCATTAATATCACGCACAAGCAAAATTTTGCTGAAAATCATTCAAAAATGGCCGCAGAAGTATATCGACAGTGAACTGCCAGAAAATCAGGCTGGTTTCAGAAGAGGACTTGGAACCAGGGATATCATTGCTGATGTCAGATGGATCCTGGCTGAAAGCAGAGAGTACCGGAAGGATTTTTACCTGTGTTTTATTGACTATGCAAAGGCATTTGACTGTGTGGATTATAACACATTATAGATAACATTGCAAAGAATGGGAATTCCAAAACACTTAATTGTGCTCATGAGGAACGTTTACATAGATCAAGAGGCAGTTGTTTGAACAGAACAAGGGGATACTGATTGGTTTAAAGTCAGGAAAGGTGTGTGTCAGGGTTATATTCTTTCACAATACCTATTCAATCTGTATGCTGAGCAAATAATACGAGAAGCTGGACTATATGAAGAAGAACGGGGCATCAGGATTGGAGGTAAACATTAACAACCTGCTTTATGAAGATGACACAACCTTGCCTGCTGAAAGTGAAGAGGACTTGAAGCACTTACTAATGAAGATCAAAGACCACAGCCTTTAATATGGATTACACCTCAACATAAAAAAAAAAAAAAAAATTTTTAAGAAAACAAAAATCCTCACAACTGGACCAATGAACAACATCATGACAAACACAGAAAAGATTGAAGTTGTCAAGGATTTCTTTTTACTTGTATCCACAATCAACAGCCATGGAAGCAGCAGTCAAGAAACGAAAAGACGCATTGCATTGGATAAATCTGCTGCAAAGAACTTCTTTAAAGTGTTCAAGGGTAAAGATATCACCTTGAAGGCTAAGGTGCGCCTGATCCAAGCCATGGTATTTTCAATCACATCATATGCATGTGAAATCTGGACAATGAATAAGGAAGACCGAAGAAGAATTGACAACTTTGAATTGTGGTGTTGGCGAAGAATATTGAATATATGGACTGCCAAAAGAACGAACAAATCTGTCTTAGAAGTACCACCAGAATGCTCCTTAGAAGGAAGGATGGCGAGACTGCGTCTTACATACTTTGGACATGTTGCCAGGAGGGATCAGTCCCTGGAGAAGGATATCATGCTTGGTAAAGTACAGGGTCAGCAGAAAAGAGGATGACACTCAACGAGGTGGATTGACACAGTGGCTGCAACAAAGAGCTCAAGAATAGTGATTGTGAGGATGGCTGGCGCAGGACTGGACAGTGTTTCGTTCTGTTGTGTGTAGGCTAGCTTTGAGTCGGAACTGACTTAATACCACCCAGCAACAAGAGAAGAAGGACAATTACAGCTCATGACTGCCCTCTCCAAATCTCTTCCCTGCAGACAGGCTCTGATTTTGAGGCACATCTGGACTTCTAATGCTGTTGCTAGATTGTAGCCTTTTCCTGCAATCAACTGTACATTTGTAAGCATTGTCATTTTGGGACCTGTGAGTCTTTAGCAACCAAACCCTGTCTAACTTCCCCCATTAATGGAATATCTTTTTGTTTATTTTCTGGCCATTTAGATAATCTGTGATTATTTTCTGGAGGATTTTTGTTTGTTTCTTTGTTATTGTCTTCTTAATGACCTGTAGGACCAATTCGTAAGTCCAAATTTTAAAACTTTTGTCTTTAGTATGTGTGGTGATTTTTTTTAACAGTCTATCATTTCTCTCTTTGTTTTTTGTTTTTGTTTTTTGGTACTTCCCACCATGTAACAGTTTAACTTTATGCAGTCAAATGTATATGACTCTCCCTTTATAATTTCTAGTTTTACTGTCTTGCTTATGAAGATCACCCCTATCCTGAGATAATGGAAATACTGTCCTATAATTTCATCAATATTAACAATGTTTTAACTTCTACTTTTAAACCAATTGGGAATATTTTATATATAGTTTTAAGTAAGAAGCTAAATTGTATTAGATTTCACATGATAGGTGGTGATATCAGCATAAAAAGCTATTTATATCTGTATTAAGTGCCCATACCCTGGTATACAATCATAGATTCTTTATGTCGTTTCACTAATCTGTTTGACTATTCCTGAGCTAACACCATATTGTTTTGAATACAATGTCTTTATAAAAAGTTTTACTATCTGGTAAAACAAAAATTCCTAAATTATGTTTCTTTTTTTGGTATTTTCATCCCTTAACTAACACTCATTTCTGCTTATAAGCATTTAAAGTAATTTTGTCCAGATTTGGTTTAATTTAAATTAAACAATGTTTATTTTGGATATCTTAGTAGTTTTATAGGTAAACCCTGGTGGCGTAGCGGTTAAGTGCTATGGCTGCTAACCAAGAGGTCAGCGGTTTGAATCCGCCAGGTGCTCTTTGGAAACTCTATGGGGTGGTTCTACTCTGTTCTATAGGGTCACTATGAGTCGGAATCGACTCAATGGCAGTGGGTTTGGTTTTTTGGGTTAGTAGTTTTATATTGATAAGTCCTTTTTTGATAGATACTTTTTCATTTGTTAAGATTTTGTTTTATTACCTTTGATAATTTTTTTCCTCATTGTTCCTGTACCTTTCTTGCTTATTTCCTCTCTATGTATTTTTAGAGCTTTTGTTGTTCTTATTAATGAATTTTTATTTCCCTTTTACACTCCTATTTCTAATGACTAGGACAGAGATATGTTATTTGTTATGGTTTTTGTATCCAGGAAAAATATCAAAAAATTTTTAACAATATTTCATTGTATTTTCAGTGAACATTTACACAGCAAATTAGGTTTCCACTTAACAATTTCTACACAGCAACATTCGTTACATTTTTCACAGTTGTCAATTTTCTCATCATTTCCATTCAGGTTGTTCCATTCCCAGTAATCTAGTTTCCCTGCCTCTTTGCCGTCTAATCTTTGCTTTAGAGTAAATGTTGACCATTTAGTCTCATATAGATGATTTTTTAAAGGAGCACAGTGCTCAAGGTTGATATTGTTTATTTTATGAGCCAATCTATTCTTTAGCTAAAAGCTGTTGTCATGGAAAAGGTTTAAAGAATATCTCAGGGTGATAGTCTCAGGGAGTCCTCCTATTTCAACCAGTGCGGTAAGTCTGGACTTTGTAAGAATTTGAGTTCTATTCCACATTTTGCTTCCATTCTATCAGGATCCATCCACTGTGTTTCTAATCAGAATGGTCAGTAGTGGTAGCCAAGCACCATCTACTTCTTCTGGTCTCAGGGTAGATAAGGTCATGGATCATGTAGACTATTAGTCCTGTAAACTAGTTTCTTCTCTGAGTCCTTCATTTCCTTATATCTCTTTTACTCTGGACACATGGAGATCAATAGTTGTATGTTAGATGACCACTCACAAGCTTTTAAGACCACCAAACTAGGATGTAGAACATAAACTTTGTGTACTATATTATTGACTGAGTTGCCCCGTGAAACTATGGTCCTAAGCCTTCAGATCCCCTAAACCAATTCCACAAGGTATTTGGTTAAGCCTAAGAAGTACCCATGTTCATGGCTCCTATGTGCCTTATTGAATATACAATTGTATATGGATGCATAAACACACAGACACATATATATATTTGCATATATCAAACCAAAACCAAACCTGATGCTGTTGAATTGATTCCGACTCAGAGCGACTACATAGACACTGTAAGACTGCCCCATTTGGTTTTTTCCTAGGAGTGGCCGGTGGATTCAAACTGCCAACCTTTTGGTTAGCAGCCAAACTCTTAACCACTGAGCCACCAGGGCTCCACCTGTAGATCTATATATGCCCATATATACACACACGTATACATATTTATATACTTACATGCATACATACATACACATGTAACCACACTCATTTTTAGTCATTATTGACTATTGTTGCAAACGTCATATCATTTACCAAAAACATCCTTTTTTCTTGTGTACTTCTTAGTGGTGTCATTTACCTTGGTCATGCTGTGCACAGTTCACCCACACTTGATGTTACATTTCCCATCACCAAAAATAACAATGTCTATTATCTAGACAAAAGTCCACCCTCCCCCCCACCCCACCTATTCCTGGTGACCACCAGTGAACGCAGGTTTCAGTAGGTATACTTTTTATAATAGTGAGCTTTCAGGATGATGTAGTCTCTGGTTCATGTGGCCCTTTCTGTCTCTTGGGCTTGTAATTGCCTTGTGTCCTTGGTGTTCTTCATTCTCCTTTGATCCAGGTGGGTTGAGACCAATTGATGGATCTTAGATGGCTGCTTGCTAGCATTTAAGATCCCAGACGCCACTCTTCAAAGTGGGATGCAGGATGTTTTCTTAATAGATTTTATTATGCCAATTGACTTAGATGTCCCCTGAAACCACGGTCCTCGAACCTCTGTCCCTGCTACACTGACCTTCAAAGCATTCAGTTTATTCAGGAAACTTTGCTTTTGGTTTAGTCTGGTTGTGCTGACCTCCCCTGCATTGCGTGTTGTCTTTCCCTTCACCTGAAGTAGATCTTATCTACTATCTAATTAGTGAATTGCCATTTTTTAATTGGGATGTTTATTTATTTGTCGTTAAGTTGTAGAAGTTTTCTGTATATTTTAGAGATTAAACCCTTATCAGACATGTCATTCCTGAATATTTTCCCCAGTCTGCATGTTGGCTTTTTACTCCTTTGATAAAATCTTTTGATGTGTCCCCACAAAAAACAACAAACTCATTGCCATCAAGTTGATACTGACTCACAGAGACCCTATAGAACAGAGTAGAATTGTCCCATGGGGTTCCCAAGGAACAGCTGGTGGATTCGAACTGCTGATTTATTGGTTAGCAGCCAAGTTCTTAACCACAGTGCCACCAGGGCTCCTTTGATGTGGGTAAATATTTAATTTTTATGAAGTCCCGGTTATCTAATTTGACTTCTACTGTTCATGCTTTAATAATTGTGTTTAACAACTTAGTTTTTTAAATAGTTCTCATAGTATTATCCTTATGTTTTCTTTCAAGAACTTTATAGCTTTAGCTTTAACATTTAGGTCTTTGATCCATTCTGAGTTTTTTTTTTTTTTGGTCAAATTATTTTAAGTATTTTGTCTTTAATAAAATTCTTTTTAATTGCATCATGTCATTATTTTCCCTTCTTTGTCAATGTTTACCTTAACTCATTTTTTTATCTTATTGAATTAACCAGAACTTCAAAAACCATGTTCAACAATATTGGTTTCTGAATCCCTGACTTTTTTTGCTTTTTAAATACAATGATGTCAGTATTTGCTGCTTTTTTTAAACAGACATTCCTATACTTACATATCTTCCTTTTAATATTATTTGACTCAGCATTTTTATTAATAATGTTTGTTGAATTTTATAAATTGAGTTTTCAACAAAACAGGTTTTGACACACACTTTTTCTTTAAAAAAAACTATTATGAAACATTCTATATTTAACATTATAAAGCATAATAAAATGAACACTCATCTACTCAAGAAATAAAGCACACTATTATCAACACAATTGAAGTCCCAGGCTTACCCCTCCCCGATTACATTACCCCTTCCCTGAGGTGATCACTATCATAAGTTTTGTTTTATCTTTATTTTTTATATCTTACTACACATCAATGTTATCTCTACACAATATAAGGTTACTGTGAGGTGGAATGGACATGATGGCAATGGGTTTTCTTGGACACAATATAACATGTTTTGCAAGTATTTAAACCTGAAGTAAATGACATTACACTATATGTGTTCTCCAACTTATCTTTCCAAGCCCCTATTAAGAAAAATAATACTCCTTTCAAGGTTATTGTGATCATTATTTCTGGAACATACAAAGGTAAAATGTCCCTTTGAAGGTCTGTATTTCACATAAAGCTCTCACCAAATTCTTTACCTGTTTGTCATTCCGAGGGGCTGAAATTATGATGGCCATTGTATTGAAAATGCTTGAGGATTGAAGGTAATAACAATATTTGGGGCAATGCCCCAGTGCTGCATCATAGCTCTGAGGGGTGTCTACAAGAGGGAGGGTTCATGGAGTAAGTCTTTCTGACTTACTTAAACTCTCAGCAATAAACAATTCCTTAATTGTCTCTTTCTCCTCACAAAGACCTAGAGATTATTTCACTATCTGAGTTAAAGTAAAACATTGAAACTTTTAAATAGCTGAATTGAGCATGAGGATAAAACCTATCTAATGAGTTCTACTTTTCCAAGTGACAGAATCCCTAAGGACTTGGAGAAAATGAGCTCACCACCAACAGTAGTTCTACCAAGCCAGCTCTGTAATTAGATTCCAAGAGTCCCCCATCCTGTTTTTTTTTTTTAAATAATTTTTATTGTGCTTTAAGTGAAAGTTTACAAATCAAGTCAGCCTCTCACACAAAAACCCATATACATCTTGCTACACACTTTCAATTACTCTCCCCCAATGAGACAGCCCACTCTCTCTTTTCGTGTCCTTTTCACCAGCTTCTAACCCCCTCCACCCTCTCATCTCCCCTCCAGGCAGGAGATGCCAACAGTCTCTAGTGTCCACCTGATCCAAGAAGCTCACTCCTCACCAGCATCCCTCTCCAACCCATTGTCCAGTCCAATACCTGTCTGAAGAGTTGGATTCGGGAATGGTTCCTGTCCTGGGCCAACAGAAGACCTGGGAGCTATGACCACCGGGGTCCTTCCAGTCTCAGTCAGTCAGATCATTAAGTCTGGTCTTATGAGAATTTGGGGTCTGCATGCCGCTGTTCTCCTGCTCCCTCAGGGGTTCTCTGTTGTGTTCCCTGTCAGGGCAGTCATCAGTTGTAGCCAGGCACCATCTAGTTCTTCTGGTCTCAGGATGATGTACTCTATGGTTCATGTGGCCCTTTCTGTCTCTTGGGCTTGTAATTGCCTTGTGTCCTTAGTGTTCTTCATTCTCCTTTGATCCAGGTGGGTTGAGACCAATTGATGGATCTTAGATGGCTGCTTGCTTGCTAGCATTTAAGACCCCAGATGCCACTCTTCAAAGTGGGATGCAGAGTGTTTTCTTAATAGATTTTATTATGCCAATTGACTTAGATGTCCCCTGAAATTATGGTCCCCGGACCCCTGCCCCTGCTACACTGGCCTTCGAAGCATTCAGTTTATCCTGGAAACTTCTTTGCTTTTGATTTAGTCCAGTTGTGCTAACCTCCCCTGTACTGTGTGCTGTCTTTCCCTTCACACAGAGTAGTTCTTATCTACTATCTAATTAGTGAATAAACCTGTCCCATCCTACCTCCCTCCCCCCTCTCATAACTACAAAAGAAAGTTTTCTTCTCAGTTTAAACTGTTTCTCAAGTTCTTATAATAGTGGTCTTATATAATATTTGTCGTTTCGCAACTGCCTAATTTCACTCAGCATAGTGCCTTCCAGGTTCCTCCATGTTATGAAATGTTTCACAGACTCCTCACTGTTCTTTATCGATGCGTAGTATTCCATTGTGTGAATATACCACAATTTACTTATCTAGTCATCCGTCGATGGGCACCTTGGTTGCTTCCATGTTTTTGCTATTGTAAACAGTGCTGCAATAAACGTGGGTGTGCATGTATCTGTTTGTGTAAAGGCTCTTATTTCTCTAGGATATATTCCAAGGAGTGGGATTGCTGGATCCTATGGTAGTTCTATTTCTAGCTTTTTAAAGAAGCGCCAAATCGATTTCCAAAGTGGTTGTACCATTTGACATTCCCACCAGCAGTGTAGAAGTGTTCCAATCTCTCCACAGCCTCTCCAGTGTTTATTAGTTTGTGTTTTTTGGATTAATGCCAGCCTCGTTGGAGTGAGATGAAATCTCATTGTAGTTTTGATCTGCACTTCTCTAATGGCTAATGATTGTGAGCATTTCCTCATATATTTGTTAGCTGTCTGAATGTCTTCTTTAGTGAAGTGTCTATTCATATCTTTTGTCCATTTTTAATTGGGTTATTTGTCTTTTTGCAGTTGAGTTTTTGCAGTATTACATAGATTTTAGAGATCAGGTGCTGATCAGAAAAGTCTTAGCTCAAAACTTTTTCTGTCTGTAGGTAGTCTTTTTACTCTTTTGGTGAAGTCTTTGGATGAGCATAAGTGTTTGATTATTAGGAGCTCCCAGTTATCTTTTTTCCCAGTTATCTAGTTTCCTCTATGTTATATATAATGTTTTCTATAATGTTTATGCCATGTATTAGGGCTTCTAACGTTGTCCTATTTTTTCTTCCATGATCTTTATCGTTTTAGGTTTTATATTTAGGCCTTTGATCCATTTTGAGTTGGTTTTTGTGCATGGAGTGAGATATGGGTCTTGTTTCCATTTTTTTTTTGCAGATAAATATCCAGTTATGCCAGCACCATTTGTTAAAAAGACTGTCTTTTCCCCATTTCACTGTTTTGGGGCCTTTGTCAAATATCAACTGCTCATATGTGGATGGATTTATGTCTGGATTCCCAATTCTGTTCCATTGGTGCATGTATCTGTTGTTGTACCAGTACCAGGCTGCTTTTACTACTGTGGCGGTATAATAGGTTCTAAAATCAGGTAAAGAAAGGCCTCCTACTTTGTTCTTCTTTTTTCAGTAATGCCTTATTTATCCAGGGCCTCTTTCCCTTCCATATGTAATTGGTGATTTGTTTCTCCATCTCGCTGAAGAATGTCATTGGGATTTGGATGAGAATTGCATTAAATGTAGAGATCAATTTTGGTAGAATAGACGTTTTTATAATGTTAAGTCTTCCTATCCACGAGCAAGGTATGTTCTTCCACTTATGTAAGTCTCTTGGTTTCTTGCAGAAGTGTACTGTAGTTTTCTCTGTATAAGTCTTTTACACCTCTGGTAAGATTTATTCCTAAGTATTTTATCTTCTTGGAGGCTACTGTAAATGGCATTGATTTCATGATTTCCTCTTCGATGTTATTTTTGTTGGTGTAGAGGAATCCAACTGATTTTTGTATGTTTATCTTGTATCCCGATACTCTGCTGAACTCTTCTATTAGTTTCAGTAGTTTTCTGGAGGATTCCTTAGGGTTTCCTGTATATAAGATCGTGTCATCTGCAGACAGAGATACTTTGACTTCTTCCTTGTCAATCTGGATGCGCTTTATTTCTTTATCTAGCCTAATTGCTCTGCTTAGGACTTCCAGCACGATGTCAAATAAGAGTGGTAATAAAGGGTGCCCTTGTCTGGTTCCCAATCTAAATGGAAATGTTTTCAGGCTCTCTCCATTTAGGGTGATGTTGGCTGTTGGCTTTGTATAAATGCCCTTTATTATGTTGAGGAATTTTCCTTCTATTCCTATTTTGCTGAGATTTTTTATCATGAATGAGTGTTGAACTTTGTCCAATGCCTTTTCTGCATCAATTGATAAAATCATGTGATTCTTGTCTTTTGTTTTACTTATGTGGTGGTTTACATTAATTGTTTTTCTAATGTTGAATCATCCCTGCATAGCTGGTATGAATCCCAATTGGTCATGGTGAATTATTTTTTTGATATGTTGTTGAATTCCTTTGGCTACAATTTTGTTGAGGATTTTCACATCTACATTCATGAGGGATATAGGTCTATGATTTTCTTGTGGTGTCTTTATGTGGTTTTGGTATCAGGGATATAGTGGCTTCATAGAATGAATTTGGTAGTAATCCATCCTTTTCTATGCTCTGCAATACCTTTAGTAGTAGTGGTGTTAACTCTTCTCTGAAAGTTTGGTAGAACTCTGCAGTGAAGCCGTCTGGACCAGGGCTTTTTTTTTGTTGAGAGTTTTTTGATTACCTTTTCAATCTCTTCTTTTGTTATGGGTCTATTTAGTTGTTCTACCTCTGTTTGTGTTAGTTTAGGTAGGTAGTGTGTTTCTAGGAATTCATCCATTTCTTCTAGGTTTTCAAATTTGTTGGAGTATAGTTTTTCATAGTAATCTGATATGATTCTTTTAATTTCAGTTGGGTCTGCTGTAATATTGCCCATCTCATTTCTTATTTGGGTTATTTGCTTCCCCTTCTGTTTTTCTTTTGTCAGTTTGGCCAATGGTTTATCAATTTTGTTGAGTTTTTCAAAAAACCAGCTTTTGGTCTTGTTAATTCTTTCAATTGTTTTTCTGTTTTCTATTTTATTTAGTTCAGCTCTAATTT
The DNA here is from genome assembly GCF_024166365.1 of Elephas maximus indicus. NCBI lineage: Eukaryota > Metazoa > Chordata > Mammalia > Proboscidea > Elephantidae > Elephas > Elephas maximus. The sequence goes on along the minus strand of NC_064819.1, from coordinate 87,141,963 downwards.
TTATTATTTGTTTTCTTCTGGTGCCTGTGGGTTTCTTTTGTTGCTCTCTTTCTATTTGTTCAAGTTGTAGGGATAGTTCTTTGATTTTGGCCCTTTCTTCTTTTTGGATGTGTGCATTTACTGATATAAATTGGCTTCTTAGCACCGCTTTTGCTGTGTCCCAAAGGTTCTGATAGGGAGTGTTTTCATTCTCATTGGATTCTACGAATTTCTTTGTTCCATCCTTAATGTCTTCTATAATCCAGTCTTTTTTGATCAGGGTATTGTTCAGTTTCCAAGTGTTTGATTTCTTTTCCCTGCTTTTCCTGTGATTGATTTCCACTTTTATGACCTTATGGTCAGAGAAGATGCTTTGTAATATTTCAGTGTTTTGGATTCTGCTAAGGCTTGCTTTATGACCTAATATGTGGTCTATTCTAGAGAACGTTCCATGTGCACTAGAAAAGAAAGTGTACTTTGCAGCTGTTGGGTGGAGTGTTCTGTATACGTCTACGAGGTCAAGTTGGTTGATTTCGGCATTTAGATATTCTGTTTATTGAGCTTCTTTCTGGATGTCCTGTCCTTCAAGGAAAGTGGTGTGTTGAAGTCTCCTACTATTATTGCGGAGCTGTCTACCTCACTTTTCAATGCTGATAGAGTTTGTTTTACGTATCTTGCAGCCCTGTCATTGGGTGCATGAGTTTTTAGTATGGTTTTTGTGGGGTTTTTTTGTTTGTTTTTTATGGTTATATCTTCTTGGTCTATTGTCCCTTTAATCATTATATATTGTACTTCCTTATCCTTTCTGATGGATTTAGCTTTAAAGTCTATTTTGTCGGAAATTAATATTGCCACTCCTGCTCTTTTTTGCTTGTTGTTTCCTTGACATATTTTTTCCATCCTTTGAGTTTTAGTTTGTTTATGTCTCTAAGTCTGAGGGGTGTCTCTTGTAGCAGCATATAGACGGATCTTGTTTTTTAATCCATTCTGCCACTCTCTGTCTCTTTGTTGGTGCATTTAGTCCATTTGCATTCAGGGTAATTATGGATAGGTATGAATTTAGTGCTATAATTTTAACATCCTTTTTTGTTTGTTAGCAGCTTCTTTTTCCCACTTGATTTTATGTGCTGAGTTGATTTTCTTTATATATAGCCCTTTCCTCATATTTGTTGTTGTTGATTTTGTATCTTCTGAGTCTATATTTTTCCCTTGTATTTTATTTTGATGAGTAGGATAGTTTCTCTACTTTGTGGTTACCTTATTATTTACCCCTATTTTTCTAAATTTATAACTAACTTTTATTTCTTTGTATTGACATATGTTACTCTCCATATGGAAGGTGTATGATTACATTTCTTAGTCCCTCTTTATTATTTTAACGTTGTCTTTTAAATAATAACATCGCCGTTACCCTGTGTTGGGCACTTTTTTTTTTTAAATCTTGATTTGTTTGTTTTTTGGGGGGGGTTTCCCTGTCTGGGTTGACTTCTGGTTGCTCTGCCCAGTGTTCTAGTCTTGGGTTGATACCTGATATTATTGATTTTCTAACCAAAGAACTCCCTTTAGTATTTCTTGTAGTTTTTGTTTGGTTTTTACGAATTCCCTCAACTTGTGTTTATCTGGAAATGTCTTAGTTTCACCTTCATATTTAAGAGACATTTTTGATGGATATATGATTCTTTGCAGGCAATTTTTTTCCTTCAATTTTTTAAATATGTCATCCCATTGCCTTCTTGCCAGCATGGTTTCTGCTGAGTAGTCTGAGCTTTTTCTTCTTGGCTGTCCTTTGTAGGTGACTTTTCTGTTATCCCTCACTGCTCTTATAATTGTCTCCTTATCTTTGGTTTTGGAAAGCTTGATTATAATATGTCTTGGTGACTTTCTTTTAAGGTCTACCTTATGTGGAGTTTGAAGAGCATGTTGGATAGATATCTTCTCATCTTTCACAATATCAGGGAAGTTTTCTGCCAACAAATCCTCAACAATTTTCTCTGTATTTTCTGTTATCCCTCCTTTTTCTGGTACTCCAATCACTCTTAGGTTATTTCTCACATGATTCTTAAGGTTTCTTCATTTTTTTTTAATTCTTTTATCTGGTTTTTCTTCAAATATATTAGTGTCAAGTGATTTATCTTCGAGTTCAGAAATTCTAGCTTCTACTTGCTCAGTTCTGCTCCTCTGACTTTCTACTGAGTTATCTAATTCTGTAATTTTATTGTTAATCTTCTGAATTTCTGATTGCTGTCTATGGATTTTTCCAGCTTATTAAACTTTTCATTATGTTCCTGAATAATATTTCTGAGTTCTTCAGTTGCTTTATCTGTGTGTTCCTTGGCTTGTTCTGTGTATTGTCTCATTTCCTTCCTGATGTCTTGAAGGGTTTGGTATATTAAACTTTTGTATTCTGCATCTGGTAATTCCAGGAATGCACTTTCATCTACAAGATCCCTGGATTCTTTGAGAGCCTGTTGAGGTGATCATGGCCTGTTTCTTTGTGTGACTTGATATTGACTGTTGTCTCTGGGTCATCTGTAAGTTGTTTTATTAGTTTATGCTTGCTGACTTTGTGGTAGCTGCTTGCTTTGTTTTGTTTTGGTATACCCCTATGGGTTGCTTGAGTGAGCTAGTTTGATTATTTTTGCCTTTGGATGTCTGCTGTCTTGTCCCCAGCTGGCTAGAGCTATTATCATGTACATCAGTCTAGGAGTCCATTCAGTTTTCTTGTACGAATTCAGCTCAGGTTTCCAGGTAGCTGATATCAAGAGTGTGGTACAGGCTCTGCCCTACAGTCTTAGAGGGGCAGGGGTGATTGGCGTATATACCCTTATCTGATTGTAGCAGGGGGTCATGCTCTGAACAAGGCAGAGAGCTGAGAACTGACCCCTAAGTGTCTCTGAGGAAAACACATCTCTCTTCCCTAGAGCATGCTGGTGGGTGGGCCCTGCAGAGGGACCATGGGCACCCAAAGTTTTCATTGTAAGGACTGGGAGGTACCAGTTATCCCTGGGACCCTGTCGCAGGTGGCTGGGCCACCCACCTAGAGCCACCAGTCCTTAGGTCCCTGTTGTGGGTAGGTGAGGACCTTGTTTAATAGGCAAAGCAATGTCAAATGTCAAACACCCATCTCTCCACCACACTGCTGAAATGGTTGGAGCTTGCCAACTAGGGTCTATTCTCCCAAAATAGGCCCACACAGGTACATGCAGAAGGGAAAGGTGCTCAAGGTCCACGGATGGTTTATGCCTGGACAGGAGCTGCTTCTGTCTTGAGCTCTCCCAGTTAATGGAGCTAGCAAATTATCTTTTCCCCCCAGTTGCAAATTTTTTCCTTCCTCAAGGCCGGGAGGACGGCTCCAGGTGCTCACCAGGGTCTATCTCAGGCCTACGGATTCAGTCACTGAAGCTGGTTTGGGGGTGGGTGGGGCTCGGTAAAATATACACAAGTACTTAGCTTTTGTGGAAAACACCCTTCTGCTCAGGTTTCGGAGGTGTGAGTGGGCTGTGTCGCTGGCTGCTTCTCCCTGAAGAAACTGTGGCCGAATGCTAGGACCAGCCCTCTGCCACTGCTGCCGCTCCGGGAATGGTGCCTGAGAGCTCCCCGAAATTCAGGTCCGGCAACTCCCCTCCGCTTCTGAAGGGTTGCTTCCTTCCCCTGCCCCTCAGTTCATTGTCTAAGCTTGCCTTTGATGCTCAGGGCTCCCAGCTTGTCACAAATATACTTGTTTCACTTGTTTTTTTGGGTCTTTGTTGTAAAGAGGGCTCGACAGAAGCGTCTGTCTATTCTGCCATTTGGCTCCGCCTCCCCTCTGTTCTGTTTTGAAAGAATTAGATACTTTGAAAATTTCTCTAATTACTTTTCTCGCTCTATACAACAAATACTGAGCTCTTTATCCAGGTCTGAAAAGGTTGTCCACACTCATTCAGGGAGATTGCATGAACAGTTCCCAACAGTTCTTCAATTTCTCAGAAAACAGTGATGAAAGAACCAAAGGAGTACCATTAATAAATCAAACAGTAGCGCTTCCCTCATTCCTCGCTCTCCCCTCCAGAACATAAGGTAGCCATAAGAGTAAATAGGCAATTATTCAGGGAATTGAGGGGCAAACATTTTCTTTTTAATTTAGAAGACAGGAAAAGGGTTAGAAATAAACAAGTGAACTAAATCCGAGAATGTTGTTTTTTATTGATTTCGGCTCATTAATTCCCCACCTATATAAGGAATTGCCAGAACATTTAAACAGCCATATGTGTTTATATCTATTATGTCTTATAAACTTAAATCGATGTGTTTTTAAGATGACAAGCACAATAAAATATTGATTTCTCAACAAGCCAGTGTCTTGTGTGAGGCAAAGTTTGAGCACTACCACATTTCTAGGCTCCAATGGAGCTCATGCAGCCAAGTAACCTAATGGAAACTATTCTGGAGTTTATCAGTAGAATTATTATTAGAATCCAGCTCTACCAAAAGTTTTGGTTTTGATTTTAAAAGCATTTCAGTTATTTTTGCCAAACGCTTTTGTAATAGGAATACCACTCTTTGTGACCTACTAAATTTCTTAAGGAGTCCGTGGGATGGTGCAAATGGTTAACACACTTGGCTGTTAACTGAAAGGTTGGTAGTTTGAGTCCACCCAGGGGCATGTAGGGAGAGAGGCCTGGTGATCTACTTCAGAAAAATCAGTCATTCAAAACCCTAGAAATGCAAGGATGATAATAGATCAATTAAATCCATGAAATTAATATTAATACATTAAAGAGGACATTTTAAATAACTTAAAAACTTCGAAAAGAACATTTAATCAATGCAACATCCGTTTAAGGCAAAATCTTTTGATAAACTAAAAACTGACTGTTTTAGTCATGTAGTGCTGGTATAACAGAAATACCATAAGTGGATTGCTTTAACAAAGAGAAATTTATTTCCTCACAATAAAGTAGGCTAAATGTCCAAATTCAAGCTGTCAGCTCCAGGGGAGACTTTCTCTCTCTGTCAGCTCTGGAGGAAGGTTCTTGTCCTCAATCATCCCATCCCTCAATCTAGGAGCTTATCAGGCACAGGGATCCCAGGTCCAAAGGATGAGCTCTACTCCTGTTACTGCTTTCTTGGTGGTATGAGGTCCCAAACTCTCTGCTTGCTTCCCTTTCCTTTTATCTCTTGAGAGATAAAATATGGTGCAGGCCACACCCCAGGGATACTCCCTTTACCCTGGATCAGGGAGGTGACCTGAGTAAGGGTGGTGTTACAATCCTACCCTAATCCACTTAACATAAAACTTCAATCACAAAATGGAGGACGTTCACACAATACTGGGAATCATGGCCTAACCAAGTTGACGCATATTTCTGAGGGGACACAATTCAATCCGTGACACTGAGTTTACATAAAATAATTAAAAATAATTACCTAAAGCCTACAGCAGATATCTAAATTGGTGAGATTTTAAAGTATCTCATTTTCAGATTAGAAATAAAATCAAGGGTGTTTTCTTTGTTCTTAGTAGTCAACATTGCCCACCGGGAAGTGACATAGGCCAAGCAGGGGGAGAAGGGTGAAGGATGGGGATGTGCGTATCGCTGGTTACCAACTGATGTGTCTCCTGCTGGGAGCTCCTCGAAGTTGTCTTCCCGTACTCCTTGTCTACCATTCTCAGTGGCTGAGGAGTTCAAAATGGCAAACTCGTGCTGCATTAGGTGGTAGGGGTCCTCCACTTTGTATTTCTGTTTGCTTTCTGTTCTTTTGTCAGTCTTTTATTCCATTTGATGGTTGGTTGAGTTCTTTATCTCTTCATTTGATGCTTAGGGGTCCAGGATTGACATATGTCTTTGTTTTACTTAGTTTTTCAGGTCTTTGCTGTGTGGGTACATCATAGTGCTTCTGTCTACAGTGCCAGGTTGGCTCGTCCCCCTGATTTATCTTTTTTGAATCTCAAACCAAGTATATATTGTGTAGGGTCATTTTAATATCCATTTTAAATTTAAAAAGAAAATAAAGGCTTAGAACTGTTAAGTGATTTTTTTTTCCTCATGGTAAATTTTGGAGTCCCAGTCTAACATTTCTTTCATACTTTTCTTCCCCTATAATCACTTCATATGCCTTCAAGAATATTTCCCTTTGTTGGTAGACCATTTAAGTTAGATGAGTTAAATTTTGTTCTAAATTCTTATGAATGTTGGTGTAATAAATTCTCAAGAATGTTGCTGTGAGATCTTAGGCAGAAAAGTGACCTCTCATTAAAGAGAAAATTAGATTTAATTTTCATCATTATTACTTACTATTATCACCACTTTCCTTTTCAAGTCACATTGGGGAAGGGAATCAAACCATTTTTTAAGGAGTTTCTGGGGGGATGGATGGATGAGGAAAATGAGGTCTGAGGACTGCAGTCTGGTCAGGTCCTCCTGGACCTGGCAGGAACCAAAGAAGCTGCCCTTCTTGATAATCTTCATAACACCCATTCAGTACAGATTAGCTTTTAGAAGGTCAGTATATTTAAAGGATTTATTGTGATTTAATATGTACGAACATTTATTTAAGGGAGATACAAGAGAGATTAAATATTTGAAATATTAGTGTAACTTGCAGCCCAAACAAAGAAGAGACCCAAACCAAAAAGAAAATAAAACCAGGGAAAAAAAAATGTATTGCTATAAAATGTAATGTTCTCCTAAGAGTCCATCACTATTATATTTTTGATGTATTTAGAATATTGAACTTAGTGAATGACCTAATATATCTTCTATCATTATTATAAATTGTACTAAGAGAAAGAATAGATTTTCTAAATCCAAGAGTATTGGGTGGAATAGCTTGACTGTATACATCAGGAACACAGAACTTACATTCTCTCTGAGGGATTTTTTTTTTTTTTTTTGTGGACTGACCAACTCTTTCTGAAAGCAACTCTAAAAGTAGAAGGCAAGGACATCAATGATATCCTGTCCTTGTTGTTGCGTGCCATTGATATTAAACATATTTTATGTGTGTTATTGCTGTATTGTTCTGATTGGGAAAATACATAATTATCCAGTAAATCATCTAGGACTTCTCCCCCTTCTCATTCCAAGAATTATGAAGTGTTCAGAGAAAATGGAGTTCCTGGGTGTTGCAACAAGTTCTGTGTGGACAGTTCTATTCTGAAACACATGAGGTCACTATAGTCAATTTGACAGCAACTGGTTTTTCAGAGGAGAAAATATTAGGTTACTTTTAGATTTCATTGATGTATCCTTCTAAATCTATCTAGATTGGCTTCAATTATTAAATAATGCAATCTTTTAAAGAAAGATATCCGATCATAAAAAATATTAAAGTTTAATTCATAAGTCATCACATTTTCCCATGAAAAGCTAAACACCATGATAACTGGAAATAAAAGATTTACATATTTTATGAAATAATACTACACACAAATATTACCATGATGCACAGAATTCGCATAAGTTCCATGATACAACAGATCCATGGCAAAAGCCTGTGTATCTCAAATTGGTTATATTGTTTTTAACCCCAAAAGTTTCCCATACAAGATTTATTATATTAACTGATCTCTATGATCTAGGGATTACTTGCCTAAGCAAAAACTAAAGATACTTAGAAAATGTATTTCACTGCCTTATTTACTCTAATATTTTTCTATGATTTCCGTCTCTTCTTCATTTTTGTAGATTGATAGGCAACTCTCACCAAATTCTTTAGTGCGTCCTTCATGTCCTTATTCCTCAAGGTATAGATGAGGGGGTTGAGACTTGGAACGATGATGTGGTAAAAGAGGGTGAAGAACTTGCCTTGGTCTTTGGAGGCACTGTTACCTGGCTGTAGGTACGTGACAATGACAGTTCCAAGGAGGAGGAACACCACAGTGAGATGAGATCCACTGGTATTAATTGCTTTTCTTTGGCTTGCTTTGACTTCATTCTCAGCACAGCTTGAGCAATGAAACCATAGGATATAAGAATAAGGAGGAGGGGTGTAAGGACAAAGACAATGCCTAAAGCAAAAACAGACTTTTCAAAAGTTGTGGTGTCTATACAAGCTATTTTGACCATAGCTGGCAACTCACACAAGAAATGATCCAGAAGGTTGATTCCACACCTAGGCAAATTCAGTGTGAGTGTATATAATACCACAGAAGAGGCCAGACTAACACCCCAGACCATGACAATCATCTTGAGACAAAGTTGTGGGTTCATGATTACCAAATAATGCAAGGGTTTACAAATAGCTGTAAAACGATCATAGAACATGACAGTCAGGAGAAGACCCTCAGTAGAGTCCAAAGACATATTAACACAGAGTTGAATGACACAACCCACATAGCTAATGGTCTTATCAGGGCCCCATGAATTAACCAGCAACTGAGGTATGGTGCTGGTGGTTAAACACAGATCTAGGAAAGATAAATTCCTGAGGAAAACATACATTGGCATTGTGCAGATGGAAATCCAGGACAGATGCAACAATGATGGCTGTGTTACCCACCAATGTAATTAAGTAGAAGATGGTGACAATTCCTGACAGGGCCATCACCAGTTTGGGATGATCAGAGAAGCCAAGCAGAATAAAATCATGTAGAGAGCTATGATTGTTTTGGTCCATGGTCCTTCAATGCCTGAATCAAAAAATAGGAGAAGAAGAAACTTGTCAACACAAACTGCCTTAATAGTTTAATGAAATACAGAACTAAACAGAGGGAGAATTTATACCAAGAATTTTTAAAAATGAATGAATAGAAAATATTGCATTCAAGAAATCTGGTATTTGTTGCAGATTCTTTTATGATGAAGAGTTCAGTATTATATATTTTATCTATGTGACCTTCAGGAGTTCACTCTTAAACTCAGGGTCTGAATATTTTCACAAGTGAATTTGAGAGTCTTCAATAGATACGGTTCTAAAATAATGTGACTCTTATTCTCTGTAAAGCTAGTAAGTTTAATATAATGAACAATTCTTTTACTTCATCAGAGAATGCACCTATAAAATCTATTTGGCTAATGTCAGAGTAAGGAAAAGAGCATCCCTCTTTTTCCATATCTTAGTGCAGAGCATCTCCAAGGTTACTTTGTAAGAAATCTGGCGTTTCTCCTTGGCACGTTCATCTACCTCATTCCTAATAACTGGCTATCACCAAAACTGGTAAATTTGAATGCAGAAATATACATTAATGATCCTTTCACTTTTTAAATTTCCCACCACCACTACTATTCTAATCGAAACTACTATTATCTCTCTAGATTCTGGTAATCATCTTCTATCCTTACATCCAGTCTTATGCCTTGTTACAAGATTTAATAAGATCACATCATCCATGGGCTTAAAACTGGTCAATGACTTTCCACTACATTTAAGACATATTCAAATTCTTTAAGTTGGTTGAGATGAACCTGCCTGGCCTTATTCTCATCTCACAAATTCCTACTAGCTCTCTCTGTGTTTGTTTATTTATTTATTTTAAACAGGTCAAACTCATTCCCATCTGAAGTCCCTGAAATCATTCCACTGTTTCTGTGGGGAACTCCTATTTATTCTTTCAGCCAGCATTTAAAAGTTTCTTTCTTAAAGAGGAATCCCCTGAGCCCTTCATCTCTTTTTGTGGTATATCTTTTATCAAGTATAGGGAAATCCAAAAGAAAGCCAATATACCACGGACTTTAAAAGCATGCACAGAGTTTGTTTATGTCTCATCTGTGCCAGTTATTTAACTGTGTGGTCCCAGGCAAGTTACATAACACTTTTGGGCTCGGTTTTCTCATCTCTTAAAATGGAACAATAAAAATACCTAAAGTTGGGGTGAATATTGAATGAGTAATATATGTAAGGTGCTTAGAACAATGTTTGTAACACAGTATGTCTCAATAATCATTAGTTACCAAAATTATTATAAGAAAAAATTATAATCATGTACCATGTAGGTGTTTGTTTAACCTTCCCACTGTATTACTCTGGAGCTTTAAAAGCAGACTTGATGGCTAGTGTTCTTCCCTCTATCCCTGACCCCTAAAGCAAACACCCCAAATATATTTTTTTAATAAATGACAAGTTAAGTCACACCATGAATAATATTGAAAAATTACTGAAAGTTATTAGTTAACATTTTCTTTATAAATTTAGATTGACATCTTGTAAAGTTACCTGAATGGGGTGATAGAAGGTAGTAGACAAATGGAAAAGGCTTTGGTTTTATTTCTGTAGTAACAAATAGCCAATTTGTTAAGTTTGATGAAAAATAATTTAAAATATAAGTCTCTATTTGAAATACTACGAAGTTCTGTGTTCTTTAGCAATGTGACACAGATACAGTTCATCTAGGGAAACTTGAACATATCAGAACTGATGAAAGTTTCAGAAAGTTATTATTTTTCTTCCTGGCCAACTTGGTCAATGGCAGAAATCAGGCTCAAATATTTATTCTTGGAAAGCAAATTCTGAGGAAGTTACCCGATGTCTATATTGAAATGACTATGTTGACCAGTATATTCAGTTAGTCTAATAAATGTGTACACTATTGAATCATGGCCACAGATTGATGTCTTTTACATAATTCTGAGAATAAGTACTTGAAATGCACCTAAATAAAATGCACCACTTTTCACCCAATAACTACATGCATTGTTGAACTGAACACATTGTCAACAGTCCAACTTCACAGTTTCCTATTGCTGACTACAGAAAGATAACTTCTTACTACCTGAAGCAAAAATAACTTCTAGAAAGATTTGTTTAAAACAAACAAAAAAAAAACCTAAGAAAATCTTCATAGTAAAAAATAATAGTTAACTATCAAGGTGTTTGAGCATTTGTGTCTGCATGTAGCTATTGGGTGAAAAGTGGTGCATTTTATTTATGCACATTATAAGTTCTTATTCTCAGAATTATGAAAAAGACATCAATCTGTTGCAATGATTCAATAGTGTACACATTCATTAGTCTAACTAAATATACTGGTCAACATAGTCATTTCAATATAGACATCGGGTAATTTCCTCAGAATTTGCTTTCCAAGAATAAATATTTGAGCCTGATTTCTGCCATTGACCAAGTTGGCCAGGAAGAAAAATAATAACTTTCTGAAATGTATCACATACCATGAGATATAATATCTGAGCAGGAGATGAATAAATAATATTTATTTTGACAAACATGTTTATGTGTATAATTGTGCCTATCTTCTGAAAAAAATGCAAGCATTTTAAAAATTAATGTTTATAAATTTTATATTTAATTGAATTTTTAAATTAAACAAGTTGTATGAAATCAAAATTCAGTTATGACTATACAAACACAAAAATGATAATTCTTTTAAAATTAAAGTCAATTCCATGATGTTAATTCCTTGACTATATCATTATCATTTCTGCCCCCATAGATAAATCAGAAAAGGATAAAAAACTCCTACTGAGATTTGGAATCTCAGATAATTTTCCATGCACATTATGAGATTCTGAAAAAAATCTAAAGTATCTTTCCTAACTCCACAATCACTATGAATAAAATTCAATATTTCAAATCATTTTTAATTTAATCTCCACTTTTTCCTTTTTTATTTCTGCTAATCAAAATGTCTGAAATCACAAATCAAGAAATAGCTTCAAGTGCACCCCTTATAATAGAGAATAGCTTTTATCTTTCTTTCATAACATAGACAGAAAAGAGAATGTCTCTGCAGAGATTTGCAATATTTATTTAACCTCGGATTTTTGGCAGAAAGTCGGAATCATCAGCCCATATAGATCTAAGCTTCCTTTCTTCTACCTCTGAAAAATTGTTTTACCAAATAACATACATTATTTTTCAAGAGATATTAAAGATTTGCATTACTGTGCTCCAGAGAGAGGTCCCTTGGCGTTCTGTTTCTCCACCAGTGTAAAGCCCGCTGTGAAGAAAGCAGATTCTGGTTCCGCATTTGCTGTCCAGGTTTCAGTGCTCTCCTGTGTTCCCTGGAATGCCACCATGAGCTGCGCTTTTTCCTGAGGTGGTTGAGGTACAGATTTTTGACAGGACTTCTTGAACTTGAGACTTCAGGTAAGGGGATGAAGCCTGTGACAAAGTCTCATTGCTTGTTCTGACTTTAAATTAATCTGCAAATTCTAGAGAAATAATACAAAAAGAAATCAGATAATTCTAAGGCGCCTCTGGGTGAACTCAACACTCCAGCCTTTTGGTTACTGAATACATTAACTATTTTGACGACCCAGGGACTCCAATTAAGAAAGAATAAGAAGTGAATGCTTATTCCCAACATCGTGTGGAAATTCAGATCATCAAGAAAGATTATCTAACCCACTCAGGACTGCATCCAATTGACTTCATTAAAGTGCAATAGAAAAAGCCAGTTGATGAAATAGTTGGAGAATTAGACAATATCCTGACATTTCACAAGGACAAATTTAATAAATGCAAAACGTCCTCAATATGAAGGAAAGCTATAGGACAGGGAAATGAGAAAGAATATTTTTAATTTTTTTTTTCTCTAAGGAGTGAATATATCACAAATAACAAAATTTACTGTTAAATAATGTGTAATTCCGAAACTAGAATTTTAACATATACTGACTCTATAAAATAATCATACCATTAATAGTACACATATTGATTTGGAAATAAATGTATTTTGAGTAAATATGTAAATAAGGTACCTCTAATAGTTCTCTCTGACTTCCAAGCTCTGACACCTTCTTGTCTGTGAAAGAGAAGATATTCAATCTTCAAAGCTCTAAACAGTACATTGAGGATTATAAGAAATTTATATTTTTATTTCATTCTTTTGCCTTGATGGCCACCATTGGTGATTCAAATCCTTCAGCACCTATGATGATTAATTTCCTGGTATCTGAGATGTCACTATTTAAACCCTGGGTCCTGGAACAATTGTGTGCTCTGATGATTTTTCTGGGTTGGTTTATGATCATTAAATTATAAGAGCTTCCTTGAATTAAAATTGCATACCACCAGTAATTAATAAAACAGATAAGCACAAATAGACTGCCTCAGGATGCACGTTTAAATGCAGTTATCTTCTCATCACTGAACAATGAAACAATTGTAATTAACTGAACTAAGATGAAACATTTCAGATTATAAATAGCTGCATTGAGCATAAGAATAAAATATACCTAATGAGTTCTGATTCTCCAGGTGACAGAATCCCTAGGGACTTGAAGAAAATGAGCTCTACCATCAACCATAGCTCAACCAAGCCAGCTCTGTAATGAGATCCCAAGAGTCCTCTTTACAATTTAGAAAGAATTGGGTACTTTGAAAATTTCTCAAAAGCTACTTTTCTAAATTGCAACAACAAACATTGAGCTCTTTATCTAGGAATATATACACTGTTCACACTCATTCAGGGAAACTCTGTAAACAAATGCAACAGGTCTTCAATTTTCTACAAAACATTAATGAACCAACCAAAGGACCACCATCAGTAAATCAAGCCTTGGTGCTTCCATCATTTTTCTCTCCCCCTCCAGAACAAAACATAGCTATAAGAGCAAATAAAGCAATAAATTAGTCAGGGAATTATTCAGGGAGAATCACCACCACTGCAAACTTCGAGTCCTTTACGGTGGCACTAATCTCTGCAATCCCTCCAGGAATGTGGTATAGCCTTTGGTTTACTATTTTCCTAGGTAGGGGAAGTTCTGATGCCTTCCACTTGGCTTTTCCTACCCTCATAGTCCTTACTTCATTTGTCAGGGATTCAATGTGGGGGTTCTGCCAGTTGCTGGGTATATCTATTCCAATTATGCATCCTGGAACTGGGGAAATCACTACAAAATGGGTTCAGGGACACAATGGACCTACTGTGAGACAGACATGAGCTAAGACTGCATTAACTATCTGAACTCCATATGCCCCCTCTGACTGGTGATCCACAGTGACTTTTTGGGTCCCCTGGGGTTAGTGCCTGTTCACAGCCAGTATCCAGTAGTCTCTGAAAAGTATGATTATTTCCTTTCCCAGAAGAACTGTCACTTTCGTAAAAGGCCACAGGTTCCTTTGGGGAAGGCCGTTAGAAAGAATAACAGTATAAGTTTGGGGCTGTGAATTGGAGTCCTTCATCAAGGGGACTAAGCCTCCCCTTTATTCAAGGGATTGTGATTCTTTAAACTCACTCAAGCCTTGGAATTGACTGAGAAGCCATGGCTCTCTATTCTGCCTATTCCATTTAGACTGCTCTTCACTTGACCTAGAATTCTTCCACTTGTACAGATTAGGTGAATATTTAGTATATTTCCTATCTATTTCACTCCTATGGACAGCATGACTAAGGAGAAAATGCCATAAGTCCATAGGAGTCAGACTCTTCTGTTTACTGTGTTGATTCTGCTGTCCATTATGGTAACCACACCCACCTTGTCTTTGTCCAGTGAGAGCTGTCACTTGACCCCTATCACTGCAGGGTCCAATCAACCCAGTTGGAGTTAGGTGTCTTAATTCACATAGGGCAGTTGCCACGGTCAAATACAACTTACATAAAATAGCAATCACAGCAGTCTTCAAGGATGCAAGAGCTCCCTTCACAACTTTGTTCCTCAACATTGTGGTAAAAGGTGTGTCCTCTGGGCACTTCATGTGTGGACCTGTGAATCTAACCTGATAAATCCACTCTAGCATACCAATTTCCCTAAGTCTTTGGATGCCTTCTTCTACAGTATACCAAAGCACGTCTTGTACTTCACCTTGATTTAGTGTAGGCTGCCATGAGTCAGAATCAACTCGACGGCAGTAGGTTCAGTGGGTTGGCCATGCAATCAATGTTTCAGTGACTCAACCAGATAAACTGTTAGATCCTTTCCTAACTTCTTGAGCTGAAACATTGAATTAAGAATCTGTTTAGTGCTGCTAAATGTCAACCAAGTTATAAGTGCATCAAACCTGTATCAAGGAATTCTAGAAATTCCAAGCAAAATAGAGTAGCTTATAAGCCAATTGTGGGGAAAGAGAATAAATGTTATTCAGTTGAAAATAATCTGAATACTCCTTGAGTATTAAGCCAAAAAATAAAACCACAAGTTACACTCCAGGGTGGAGTGGCATTTTTTGTTAGTAGAAAAAAATCTTCCCTTAGAAAATTGTCTCTGGAGAATAAGTCATTACTGGGACCTACTGGAAAGAATAAATCAGAAGTGATTGAAGATTCTGATGTAGCGACTGCCCATGAAAGAAAAACTTTTGAGACAAGGCAAGTGCCTAAGTGCTTGTTAAAGGAACTGAACATGGAGCTACTGGGTGCAAGAAGTAAAAATGAGAAATTAATGAAAGATTCATCAGGTGGAGTAGTATCTTCGAGAGGATATAAACTTGATGAAAATAAGCATTTCCCTTAGAGGATACCCTCAGTGAGAACAAGGCAGCTGCTCCAGAGTCAATTGTGTACCCCATTTTCACTGTGTCTTCAGTCAATACAAAAAGATCTCTAGCTGAAGAACAATCTTCTATGGGCTCCATTGTATCTACTAACTTCTTGAAACAGACCAGCTTGCAGAATAATGCCAGAGATACAAATAAAGAAATAAAAGACCAGTTCATCATTGATGCAGGTCAGAAGCATTTTGGGGCCACTACGTGCAAGTCTTGTGGCATGATCTACACTGCTTCCAACCCTGAAGATGAACTGCAGCATGCTCAGTATCACCAGAGATTTCTGGAGGGAATCAAATATGCAGGTTGGAAGAAAGAACGTGTAGTTGCAGAGTTTTGGGATGGAAAAATTGTGTTGGTCCTGCCACATGATCCAAATTATGCTATCAGGAAGGTAGAAGATGTCCAAGAACTTGGGATTCCATCAAGTTATTCCTAGATGTCCAAACAAAACCAAAACTTTTCTCTTTATATCTGATGAAAAGAAAGTAGTTGGGTGATTAATTGCAGAGTCCATCAAACAGGCTTTCCATGTTCTATCTGAACCAACTGGTCCAGAATCCCCAAGCTCTAAAGAATGTCACAGGGCTTGGCAATGTTCAAATGTACCACAGCCTGCAGTCTGTGGGATAAGTAGAATCTGGGTCTTCAGACTGAAGAGAAGAAAGCGCATTGCAAGACAACTAGTAGATACTCTCAGGAATTGCTTCATGTTTGGCTGTTTTCTCAGCACTGATGAAATTGCATTTTCTGACTCAACTCCAGACGGCAAATTATTTGCAACCAAGTACTGCAACACCCCTAATTTCCTTGTATACAATTTTAATAGTTAAAGCCAGTTGCACTTATGAAACAGTTACTGTAAGCATAAGTACAGATAATAGTCCTTTATCACAAAATAAGAACCATTTAAACATATTAAAACAAAAAACATATCTCCCTCCCCTACAGTTTTGTTCCTTATAAATTGAGAAGCCATGGATACATTTGTCAAAAATTACCTGGGGATTCAAAGAAAGGAAAAATCTTTGGGTGCTATATACTGAGTAATAATCTGAGTCCCAATTATGAAACTTTGTAGCTATAACTGTGGAAAATTACTTGCCTGTTGACAAAGCAAGGTGGTGTTCTACAGAACTGTGACCATTTATTTTTATGAAGTACACTTTTGGACCAGGAATATCTCATGCCCCATCACAAGCAAAAAGACACATTTAAACCCAGACAAATAATTTTCATGCCCAATTTTTAAAATTCCTGAATTCTACATACAAAGCTCTTAACTTTATAGACACTTGGCTGTAGGAACTCAATTTGAACATATTTAGAAAGCTTTTAATTCTAATTTGTAACAAGAAAAGATAAAGAGTAAGATATCCATATCATTTTGTGTAGAATAGAATTCTATGGCTTATGTTTGAATCTCCTTAAAAACGGAATGAGTCAGATGCACACCAGTTGTCAGTTTTAATTAAAATTAAACTGAGTAATACACTATTGTCATTTCATTAAATTTTACTATGTGAATATGGTAGTTGTGCTACTTATTTTTAGTGAACTTGTTACTAGTAATTGATGTCATTAACAAAATGAATGTCCAGTAGATTAGATGATTCATTTGGTTTCATTTTAATTTTTTGCTTGTTTAAAATACATGTTGCTTGTTCTTAGACCTTCTGGCAAAAGTTCTGATGAAATGTATAGTTAACATAACCAAGGTTAATAAATATGCCTATACCAGTGGACCAGAGAATATGATGGTATTATGTAAATAAATATGCACATATTTTTGTAGTATAATTCTTAGATATTTACTTTGAAAAGAATTATTTAGATTGTTTGATTCTAAAATATCACTTAACTGCTGCCTGGCATTCGGACTCCAAAGAAATAGTCCAGTTCTGTTCTCAAGGTTGTAACTCTATTCTATTAATCCGCAGTCTTCTTTGCTTTTTTTTTTTTTTTGAGTTAACATGGTTCCAAAATATAAAAGCCCGTGTTCCAGAAAGTATATCAAAATGTTAAAATGTATGTTCCTGTATACACATTTTAATGGTATTTTCTGTGCTGCTGTTTTTAATTGTTTAAAATATTTTTATTAAAAAATTTTAACATTAAAAAAAAAGAATCTGTTTAGTGGACCCATATCAATAAACTCAGACTGATCCAGCTTCATGTTCCTTGCACCATTATCCAATATGCATAATAGCCATTCCCACACATATTCCCCAGGTTTCTGTTTGTACATATTAGAAAAGTCAAGGAGTTCTTTTGGAGTGTCGCATACCTCCTCCTGAGTCACACATTGTACTTCACCTTTTGGGGCTCATTGGGGCTTAAGTCTACTTGTAGGTCTGGAAGCCAAAATTGGTGATGGGGAAGTGTTTGGAGAACATTCAACATTGTCTTGAAAAGCATCTGCTTCAGGTGGTGCCCCAGGCAATGACTCAGACAAGAGCCCTTTAGACACAACTTGGTTAATCTCATTAAATAGAGGTGGAAGGCTTAATGGTTTTACTCAGGAGGGTGATTTAGCAGACAAACACAGAATAATCTCTTCAGATGGGAATAAGAGGACTGGTTCTGTTGGCAGGAAAGACTCAACGAAACTTCTGGGCTGAATGTCTCCAGCTACTTGATTATCTGCCCATATGTCCCCAACCCAAGTTTAAGGATTCCAGTTCTTCCCAGTCAATGCCCTCCCTTTAACTTCAGATACCTCTTGAGGTTGGTAATTCAACCACTCTTACTGTAAGACTCTTGGTTTGGTTTTCTACAATATCAACTCTGTTACACCAAGAAATAAGGCTTTCTTTCAAGGCATGAGTGGAAACTTTGAGGTCATTTATGAGTCACTTGAGCTTTGACTCTGAAGCCCTGAGCTCATCTCTGTCTTTCAACAGTTTGTCTAGGGAGAGTAGGAACAACCAACCAGGTTCCTTATACTTCTTATTCTGACAATATTGTAGAAAGGTATCACACATGCAATCACCCAGAGCCTCACCTTTCATCAATACCTCATCTATTGGTGGTGATATTTTGCATATTTGTATTGCCACCTTACATCATGAATTAGCAGTGCCCTCGTTACTACTGGAAGCAGAGTCATCAACATCTTTTATACTATCCAGACTTGAGAAATAATTTAGAAAACTCATCCTTACATTTTCATTCCTCTAGAACCACTCTCGGTACCAAACGTCTTAGGCTGGGTTTCTAGAGAAGCAAAACCAGTAAAGCATGTAAATGTATATATAGAGAGACAGAGATATCAAGGAAATGGCTCATGTGGTTATAGAAGCTGGAATGTCCTAAGTCCATGGGTCAGGATAGACGCTTCTCCTAATTCTCATAGCTACAGGGGTGGTGGAAACCCTGGTGGCATAGTGGTTAAGTGCCACTGCTGCTAACCAAGAGGTCAGTAGTTTGAATCCGCCACGTACTCCTTGGAAACTCTGTGGGGCAGTTCTACTCTGCCCTATCGGGTCGCTATGAGTCGGAATCAACTCAATGGCAGTGGGTTTGGTTGGGACAGGGGTGGCAAATCCAAGATCTGCAGGTCAGAGAGCAGGGCTCTTGCTCACAGGCTGCAAAGATCAATGAATCCCAAGATCAGCAAGCAAGACTGCAGGTAAGCTGCTAGCTCAAACCAGAAGAATTGGAGATCAGACAAATTGAAGCCAGCTACAGGATCCACAGTGAGCAAAAGCCCTCTAGTCTTGCCAGAAAGTCCACTTAAAATTGATGCAGACCACACACTCAAGCAAACTCCCTTTCAACTGATTGGCTACTCACAGCAGATCCCATCACAGAGGTGATCACATTATATCACATCTCATCATGGAAGTGATCAAAACATCATAGGACTGCCAAAACACTGAGAACCATGGCCCAGCCAAGTTGAAACACAACGTTAACTATCACAATATCTTTCTGGTATTCTCTGCTTTCAGCCAGTGTCATGGATTGAATTATGTCCCCCAGAAATGTGTGTGTGAACTTGGTTAGGCCATGTGTTGTTGTCCTCCATTCTGTGATTGTAATATTATATTGAGAGGATTAGGGTGGGATTGTAACACCACTCTTAGTTAGATCATCTCCCTGATCCAAGGTAAAGGGAGTTTCCCTGGGATGTGGCCTGCACCACCTTTTATCTCTCAAGAGATAAAAGGAAAGGGAAAGAAGTAGAGAGTTGGGGACCTCATACCACCAAGAAAGAAGCATAGGGAGCAGATGGCGTCCTTTGCACCTGGGGTCCCTGCAACTGAGAAGCTCCTTAACCATGGGAAGATTGAGGACAAGGACCTTCCTCCAGCTCCAACAGAGAGAGAAAGCCTTGCCCTGGAGCTGATGCCCTGAATTTGGACTTGTAACCCATTAGGCTGTGAGGGAAAAAAATTCTCTTTGTTAACACCATCCACTTGTGGTATCTCTGTTATAGCAGCACTAGATAACTAAGAGAGCCAATATCCCTTCATCTGACATCAGCAATGATATTCCTCATTCCATGACCTCTTCTGAATCTAGCTTGAATTTCTGGCAGTTCCCTGTCAATGTACTGCTGCAACCGCTTTTGAATGATCTTCAGCAAAATTTTACTTGAGTATGATTTTAATAATATTGTTCAATACTTTCCATATTCGGTTGGATCACCTTTCTTTGGAATAGGCGTAAATATGGATCTCTTCTAGTTTTTGGCCAGGTAGCTGTGTTCCAAATTTCTTGGCATAGATGAACGAAAACTTCCAGCACTACATGTGTTTGTTGTAACATCTCAATTGGTATTCCATCAATTCCTGAGGGCTTGTTTTTTTGCCAATGTCTTCAGTGCAGCTTGGACTTCTTCCTTCAGTACCATCTGTTCTTGATCATATGCTACCTCCTGAAATGATTGAATGTCGTCAAATTCTTTTTGGTACTCTGTATTCCTTTCATCTTCTTTTGATGCTTCCTGCATTGTTCAGTATTTTGCCCATAGAATCTTTCGCTATTGCAAGTAGAGGCTGAATTTTTTCTTCAGTTCTTTCAGCTTCAGAAATCCTGAGCACATTCTTCCTTTTTGGTTTTCTAACTTCAGGTCTTTGCATGTGTCATCATGCTTTCTCTTCTTGAGCAGCCCTTTGAAATCTTCTGTTCAGCTCTTTTACTTCATTGCTTCTTCCATTCACTTTAGCTACTTGACCTTCAGGAACAAGTTTCAGAATCTCTTCTGACATTAATTTTGCTTTTTTTTTTCTTTCTTTCCTGTCTTTTTAATGACCGCTTGCTTTCTTCATGAATGATGTCCTTGATGTCATTCCACAACTTGTCTGGTCTTTTGTCATTTGTGTTCAATGTGTCACATCTATTCTTGAGATGGTCTCTAAATTCAGGTGGTATTGACTTCCGTGGACTTCTTCTAATTTTCTTCAGCTTAAGCATGAACTTGCATAGGAGCAATTGAGTGTCTGTCCTGCAGTCAGGCCCTGGCCTGGATCTAACTGATAATATTGAGCTTTTCCATTGCCTCTTTCCACTATATCATAGAGTTTCACTGCTATTCAGAAGGTTTCACCTGCTAATATTTTTTAGAAGCAGACTACCAGATCCTTCTTCCTAATCTTTCTTGGTCTAGAAGTTCAGCTAAACCTTGTTCACCATGGGTGATTCTGCTGTTATCAGAATACTAGTGGCATAGCTTCCAGCTGCAAAGCAACACATAAGCCCCTTCAAAGTGACCAACTGACAGATGCATGGGGAGAACTAGTCCATAACCCAGCAATTCCACTCCTAGGCATACACCCAAAAGAAATGAAAGCAGGAACACAAACAGGTATTTGTACACCAAAGTTCATAGCAGCACTGTTCGCAACAGCCTAATGGGGGAAACAACCCAAGTGTCCATTAAGAGACGAATGGATAAACAAAATATGATATACCTATAGAATGGAAGGAAACCCTGGTGGTGTAGTGGTTAAGTGCTACAGCTGCTAACCAAAGGGTCAGCAGTTCGAATCCACCAGGCTCTCCTTGGAAACTCTATGGGGCAGTTCTACTCTGTCCTATAGGGTTGCTATGAGTCGGAATAGACTTGACAGCCCTGGGTTTGGTTTGGTGGTGTATACAATGGAATATTATCCTGTTACAAAAAGGAATGAAATTGTATTGCATGCTACAAATGGATGAATCTTGAAAACATCACATTAATTGAAATCAGTCAGAGGCAAAAGAACAGGTATGCTGTGATTCTTTTATGTGAAATATCTAATATAGGCAAATTCATAGAGACAGAAAGTAGATTAGAGGTTACTAAGGAGCTGGTACGAGGGGAAAAGGGGGGGATATTGTTTAATGGGCACCGTGTTTCTATTTGGGACAATGAAAAATTTTGTAAATATATGGTGGTGATGGTTGCACAAATTTGAGAAAGTTATTATTATTGTTGAATTGTACACTTAAAAATAGCTAAAGTAGCAAATTTTTGTTATATGTATTGCCACAATTTAAAAATAAATGTTTTTAAAGCACTTGCACATTGAGTCTCATTCTTTTGTAACTGAAACACTGACACCACCATATCAATCAGCCCAAGCTGTGTTTACTTGACGGAACAAGTAAAAGAGAACTGAGATACCCCAGCCAACAGCCTGCCAACTGCCAGCTGTGTAAGGCCATCTTAGATCACCCAGCTGCCAATCAATCCATCAGCTGACCATAGATGTATGAGATTGCCCAGCAGAGATATGCCAAGCAAAGTCCCAGATGCCTACAGTGAAGAGACTATCACAGAAGGACAGGAATGGGGTCTGAGAGTAAAGGTGCAAGGGACTGGTACAGTGAATTTAAAATTCTTAAAGATATTAGTTTCCCACAACTTGAATACATAAATTTTCAGTTTAAAAAATGGCCATTGCGCTACCAGAACAAGGTTCATGCCTCTCACTGGTCACGAATGAGCAGGTTAAGGCATGTAATTGACCACATGAGCAAGGCTTTATTGAAGAGACTTCAAGCAGAGAAGAGGAGGGCCTAGAGCAACACACACCCCATCTCACAGAACAAAAGATGGGCCCAAGTTTTTAAAAGCTCTTGAGCGGGAAAAGATTCATGTTTATTCATAGGCACAGGCAGGGATATGTTAACTAAGGTGCACATGCAGCAGCTTTCCAAGATGGCTCCTGTCCCGGAGGTCTCTGAGATTTGTAACAGGATTTGTCACGCCTGCATAGTCTCTCGCTCCCTAGACTCGTTTCTCCGGTTGGAAGGTCACACAGTAGTCACTGGTGGATGTTCTGGGCATGTCCTTGGGCCTGGTTTTCTCCATCTGCTTCTGAAAGGCAACTTTAAAGGAGTTTGCAGGCTATTTTTAGAT
This sequence comes from Elephas maximus indicus, assembly GCF_024166365.1. Classification (NCBI taxonomy): domain Eukaryota; kingdom Metazoa; phylum Chordata; class Mammalia; order Proboscidea; family Elephantidae; genus Elephas; species Elephas maximus. The sequence goes on along the minus strand of NC_064819.1, from coordinate 87,119,267 downwards.
ACCCTGCTGCATTATTCTGGGCATTGGCTTTGTTTCTGTGTCCTGGCCCATTTCTTGTTACTTTCTTTGCAGATTCAGGGATCCCTCTGTTCTCTGTCTTACTAAGTCTTTAGGTTCTGCACTCAACCCCCTATTACCTCTCTGATAGTATAGACTATTTCTCTTTTACTTGCTTCTCCTCTAACCACACCAGTCTCTTTGCTATTCCTCAAACAGGCACCCTCTGATCTCAGGGCCTTTTCTCCCGGTCTTAATTGGCCATTGATTTTTCAAACCAGCATCATGAGATTTCAGAATTCTAAAGTACAAAAGCTGCTGTTAATAATGCCATCATCCTTAACAATTATCTTCAAAGCTGTAATATCACTGAGAAAAAGCTATCACAGTTCTGTTGGAAAATGATTTCCACCTGAATTTCTATACCTGGCCAAACTATCAGTCAAGAATCAGAATAAAATTAAGACATTTTCAGACATGTAAAGTCTTTTAAAAGTGTATCTTGCAAGCCCATTAGAAGATGTACTTCACCAAGCTGTACATCATGGATCTATAAAAGGAACATTCAATGCAAAGTCAGCAAAGGAAACACTTAATATTAATTTTTTAAGATTAAAGAGAATACAGCAAAGGAAATACTTAGAGATCACAAGATGAGAGTCCTATAACAGTCCAAGAGAACAGGAGATCAGAGAACGCAGAATGCAGACAGGCCCATTGAGATGTTTTGAAAAGGTAAATAAGATTGATATATTAATTATCTGAATATTGAGAAAACATCTACATTTGTTACTGATTGAGTATAAATCAATGATAAGTGCATAGTAAACTAAGCAAACAAAAAATAAGACAATTACAAAATCTAAAAATAGAAAAGCTATATAAGAAAAGAAATGTAATGCTACACTAAGCTGTTCAGCTGGGAATAATATTTAAATAGGCATAATAATGTAAATACTGAATACCAGTCAAACCAAGAGTTATAGAATTACGTTGTCAGGATGACAGGAATTTTCAAGGCTAATCTCTGGGACCAAAAAAAAAAAAAATTGAACAAATAACTTCAAAGCAAATTAAATGAATAAAAGGGATATAATACCAATGTCATCTTGGGATATCTTAGAAATGGAAGCCTGATTTAATATTAGAATATCAGTCTATGTAATTTCCAACAATAACATGCTAAAGAAAAAGACTATCTCAGTAGATGTAGAATATGCATTGGTAAAATACAACATCCACTCATGATTTTTAAAAGAGAAAAATAAATCTTACCAGAATAGAAATTGGAAGGAACTTCCTTAATTTGACAAAAAGAATCTTAAGAAAAAAAAAATCAGTAGTAATACTAGGAAAGGATTTTCTTTAGAATCGGAAACAAGAAAGCAGAAGCGTAGCTTGTTTGTTGCTTTAAGATAAGAGGGAGAGACAAACATGCAGTTTTAACAGAAAGTTGATTCAATTTTTCCTGACAGACCACCTTGTTCAAGACACCAGGATGTTAACAAATAGACTTACTAATGTTAAGAAGAATGTTTGAGAAAGATTATATTTTAACAACCTCCTTGTAGATTTTGCCATGTACCCCGTTCATGCCTGCAAGCCTGCAGCCATTATTCACTTCACCCATGAAAACTCTCTTCTCCTCTCATGTGTCAGAAATTATTGTACCCTGTTTGGGTGCGGTAATGTGTCCCATTTTGCAAAACACTTCCTACAATAAAACTTTTTGTTTTCACTTCAAACAGAGGGTCAGACTGGTGTTTCTCTATGACAGTACATTTTACCAAACTGTCTTGGAACAGAGAGAGTCCCTATCATTAGTGGTTTTTATTAAAAAACCACTTCAGGGTCTAGGAAAAAAGAAGACATGCTATCCAATTCTTTTTATAAGATTATAATAACCATGAGGAAAAAACAAAACAAAACAGATGAAAGGTACATCGGATACTCTCCTTTATGAGGATAAGTACCAAAATCCTAAATATAAATTTAGCCATTTGAATTCAACAGAAAAAAAAAATGGATTGTAATCAAATGTGATACCATCTAGGAATGAAAGGATAATAATATCAACCAATGTAATCCACCAAATTAACATTAATATGTTAAAGGGGAAATTTTTAGCCACTTTAATAAATTCCTGAAAGAACATTCAGTAGAATTCAGCATTCGAGAGAAAATCTTTTGATGAACTGAGAATTAAGCTTTCTCAAAGTAAATATCTTTATCTAAAACCTGTAGTTGGTGATATTTTTAAAAACTTTCTCCTTTTAAAATTAGAAATAAAATCAAGAATTTTCTCTCTCTTTCTAATAGTCAACATTGGACTGTAAGTTTTTACCAAATAAGACAAAGTAGGAATTACAACCAAATGGATAAAGCAATCAGTATTTGCAGATGACAAGTTGACTATGTGGGAGTTTGCCTTGGTCCAGATCAATATGCAAAAACAACATTTCTCTAAACAAGCAAAATATAATAAAAGTTGATATTAGCTGTTGTCAACTTGATTCCAACACATAGTCACCCCATCTATGTACAACAGAACGAGACACTGCCCGGTCCTGCACCAGCCTCACAATCATCTTTGCTTTTGAGAAGCATTCTGTCTGTGTTACTTCCAAGACAGATTTGTTCATTCTTCTGGCAGTCCATGGTATAGTCAATATTCGTCACCAACACTGTAATTCAAAAGCATCGATTCTTCTTCCTTCTTCCTTTTTCATTGTCCAGCTTTTGCATGCATAGGAGGTGATTGAAAACACCATGGCTGCAGTCAGGCACACCTTAGTCTTTTAAGTGGAATCTTTGCTTTTCAACACTTTAAAGAGGTGTTTTGCAGCAGATTTGCCGAATGCAATGTGTCATTTCATTTCCTGACTGCAGCTTCCATAATAATAATTGTAAAGTATAATTTAAAATGCCTTTCAAGTCTGGAGAACAGAAACCTGCCACGGCTGCCTCTAAAAACCCAGACACCTCCTTTTCCACCATTCTCAAGAGTTCTATTTTGTGTGGCACCTGGTTTCTCAGGTTGCTCATTTCCAAGTCAAAGTCAAGCAGATACATCTGATTGTATATTCTAGGCTACACACCTGCACCTATACTACAAAGCACACTGAAAGAATGAGATCCAGTGTCTACTGTGAGGAAGGCAAAACATACACTTATAAGTGGCAAATTTTCAAAACATGGAAAGATACAAAAAAAAATGCTGGTGACTGTTGAAGAAATATAATTTAAAGCAAAATCTATCCCCAACCCTGAAAACATCTCCACAAATATAGAAGAGAAGAACAGTAGGTTTTGTTTTTGTTTTTGGTACTTTAAATGAAGGTTTACAGAGCAAACTAGCTTCTTGTTAAACAGTTAGTACACATATTGTTTTGTGACATTGGTTGCCAATCCCACGACATGTCAACACTCTCCCCTACTCAGCCTTGGGTTCCCTATTACCAGCTTTCCTGTCCCTCCTGTCTTCTCATGTTTGCCCCGGAGCTGATGTGTCCATTTAGTCTCGTTTTGTTTTACAGACCTGCCTAATCTTTGGCTGAGGGGTGAACCTCAGGAGCGACTTCATTACTGAGCTAGAAGAATGTCTGGAGGCCATATCTCAGGGTTTCTCCAGTCTCTGTCTGACCAGTAACTCTGGTCTTTTTTTGTATGTGTGAATTAGAATTTTGTTCTACATTTTTCCCCTACTCTGTCTGGGACCCTCTATTGTGATCCCTGTCAGAGCTGTCTGTGGCAGTAGCCGGGCACCATCTAGTTGTGCTGGACTCAGTCTGGTGGAGGCTGTGGTAGCTGTGTCCATCAGTCCTGTGGAGTAATCTCCCCTTCTGTCTTTGTTTTGCAAAAGAAAAGTTTTATTATTGAATCAGCATTAAGCCAGAACGTAATGCATTGCAGGTAATCAACTAATCTGCAAAAACTGAAAGGAATCTGAGGCTATATAGCTAAGTGATTACAAACCATTATATTCAAGTGAGCAAGATAAAATTGGTAATTTTCTTGTATCTTTACAGCAGGATACCTGAAGTTATGCTAATATCTTTCCAGGAAACTGGAAGGTAGGGGAGAATTACCTGAAGCTACATTTTAAAGAGGTGGCTGTAGGTTAACACCTTAGATTTACATAATTTACAAAGAGACAGAGAAGTAGTTTACAGTGACAAGTTATTTGAAGGAAATTCTGAAAGAATCGGTGAGGAAAGGAGCCTCTTCCCTATGTTCAACAAGGAGAATTATTTTCTATTTTTATTTTGTAAAAAATGACGTGGAGGCGGTGTCTGACCTCCTCCAACCCCACAAGGGGGAAGGAGAACCAAGATCAACAACACAAGGCCAACTCCCATGAAGTGGAGACCAGACAAAACTCCTCTCTCTGCCATTTTTACCAACACTGACACCAACCGTTTCTGCCACAGTGCTCTCTACTGGGTTCAATAATTCATCACAATGGGCACACAGAACTCATATACCATACTCATGATTATGGGGTTTATTAGGGAAGGAACAGTGACAATTCAGGCTGAGGAACACTCACAATACAGTTCTTCCATCAGGGCAACCTCTTCCCACCTGTGCTTGAAGGCACACTTCTCCCTGGCCCTAAGCCTGTCCCCAAAGACACTCAGCTTTTTCTCTCCGTGAGCCAGGCACCCTACAAAGCTGTCTCCTGATGCCGGGTTTCTGCTGCTGTATCTGTCTTGCCAGGGGTTCTCACCATCTTCAGGATCATAGCTTGCTCTCTGTCTCTCTCTCTCTCTGGCTCCTGCCTCTGAAAACCCCAATCAACACCCCTTCCCCCCTTTCTATGTCTTGCTAACCACAAGCTTGTTTTGAGCATCATTTTTCAGGAAGTCGCAGCAGGTAGTGGCTCCATCCACTGAACTAGCCTGAGCTACACCTTGAACTATATGAAGGTTGAAGAAATCACATCCTTCAACCAACCCCCGGACACAATTGTCACTGGAAGGAACAATATTTCCCAAACAATGATTTCACCCAATTCCATTTTAGAAGCCAGGGATCCCACTACACTCATATCTGACAGAAGATGATTTAATGTCCAGACGCCCAAATATGGGCATGGGAGGGCTAAGAGCAGAAAGTTCCAGGTACCAAACCCAACCTCCAATGTCCTTGGAAACAAAAAGCTCCCCAGCCCCCTTGGAGTGCGAGCCTTATGGTTACTAGACCCCATATGCTCCTTGTATGTGTAGACAATAAACTTGCCACTTGCTGTTTCCCTTGCACTTAGTGTCTGTCTTATTTCAATTGGCTAAGAAGACAGGACAAGAACCCGTGTGGCATTCGGTTACAGTTTCCGGAGCTTCTCAGCACGGGGCTCCGAAGTCCAAAGGAGGAGTTTTCTACTCCTGGCTCTTCTTCCTTTGTGGTGGTGGGATCCTCCTCTCTGCTCTGGAATTGGCTCTCTTTTAAGGCAAAACTGACCAATCCCCTTGGTGGGCCAGAATTACCTACCCTATCACATAAAATAGCCCTTCCCAAACACCTGGGTAGGAGTTACAAGACCATGGCTAGAAAGGCCACACAAAAGTAATCAATTGAACCAGTCTTTGTTTTTACATGACCATAAATCTGAGTCGGTTTTGCTACTGGGTTAAAGCCACCTTTTCCACCGTAAATTTTGAATACCCCTTTGAGAATGACCTTTTTATTGTGTCAGTAATGTCCCGTTATACTCACATAGTGTAATTAAGATGTAAAATGTTTTCTTCAACAATCCTCTTCAGACTTTAGGCTGACTCTGTATGAAAAAAAAAAAAAATTCCATTTAGATCCCAATGGAAACTGTAATTTTTTCTATCCTCATCCTGGAGAAATCAATTACGTTTTAAACCCAAACACGTACTCTACAAGATTTTTGTTTCCTTCAATTGCCTGGTGTAATACTTTAAGAATAAACCATAATTATTTATTAATTTTGTGTGCTGGTGTTTATTTAGGAGGTTTGAGGGTTAGTAAGGAACTTTCTATTTTTCTATGCTTGCACTCTTTGTCTTTTTTTTTTTTTTTTTCCTTCTACAGTTAGCTTGTCACGGGTGATGGAAAAAAAGATGTATATGATTCCTTAACTAGTATGTTTATTTTTAATGGAGTTTGTATTATTAGAGGAACTGTGGCATGCCAAAGCCAAGGGAAAAAATATTTCAAGTTCTCCACTTTGCAAACACAGTGGCTTTTTTTTTTTTTGGTCACATATTTTTAGATGAACAATATTCTAATAATTGGTAAACATATTATGCAGCTTACTTATTGTTCTATGTGCTAGTGAATCAATTTCAAATTAATGTTACCAAGATATTGTACTTCTTGAGATATTTTGTTTCCTACTGACAGTATTTTAATATATGTGTGTCATACAATTAGACACAAAAAAATGAAGAAGTAGAAAAATAGAAACAAAATCATAATGAAAAAATTTCACAAATATGTTCAATGTGTTTAATGAAAACATTACAGTATGTTTTACCTTATGGAAATACTTGAATACTTAAAGAAATATTTTATATATATATATTTAGTATATGATATATTCATATATATGAAATAAAGTTATGTCAACATATTTACAAATTGTGTATTGTCCTGGTGGATTTTTATCTTAAAATTAAAGATATGCTCAGGTTTGTCATGTATAAACTCATTTAGTTTATTGGTAGATAATCATGGCAATGCACAGAAGACCTCACGATATTCATTTAGCTCTAAAGAATCAGAATTAACAATTATAATGTTAGTTCAAGAATTAGAGTTCAAACTTTAGACTCCATGCTATACGTTTAATGAGTAATCAAGGAGAGAAAGACTTGACCACCCTTTAAACTTCGAAGGGGTACCTATAGTGAAAGTCCAATATCAGTTAGGCAGGCAGTACCTCAGAGGGCTCTCAGTCCTCAGAGAGAGCCAAAGACACCTTTTGCCATTGTCTTCTTCTCCAGCAAGTAAACAGAAATCAAAGGTATACATATGCTTTCTTTATCTTGACTTCACAAGATAAGGCTTAGGTGTAGTCATGTTCAACCAAGGTTAGTATGTTTACTGCCAATTAGGGAATCGTTGTGTAACATTTATGCTTTGCTAATTTAAAGAGATTTGAATTAATAGTATGTTTGCCAATTAGAGAATAATTGTATAACATACCCATGTCCCAAAGTAAATTTATAGAAATTTAATTAATTAAAAATAATAGAAATTGTTTTGTGACATATTTATGTTTTTGCTTACCACATATACTTCACACACTTCTATTATATATTTCCAAGCCTAGGACAACTTTCTAATGACTTACAGTTAATGGCTAAAATGCATTATAGAAGCATAAATTTTTCTAAGTTCAGAAATTCTCTGTTTCTAACTTCACCTTACAAGTGACCCAGACATATGTGTTTAAAAGCATCATAGTTGTTTAAAAAACACTATAGAAGCTACATACTACTGACTTACACATAGGTAATTTGAGAACATCACAAAAAGCATACATAACTTATAAAAATGTATATATACTGCTTAAAGATTAATAATATAATATACACCCTGATAACTCTTGTGAGCGTACCCCATTACAATTTAGTTTGTCTCCTTTATCTCCATTATGTATCCTTCATCCAATGTCTAAAAAATTTCACCAAGTCTTAGGTCTAGTGCCCAGACATAGATTTCCGTGGTACATGGTGTAGGGACAGGGAATATATGGTACTTTGGCTTCTAGAGATGGAGGCGAGCTATATCATGGAAGTTTCTCCAAAAGAGAAACAGTGATATAGGTAACTGAAAAACCCAACCGAACGCATTACCACCGAGTCATTCCACCTCACAGTGTTCCTACAGGACAGAGTAGAAATGCCCCAAAGAGCTTCCAAGAAGCAGCTGGTAGCTTCAAACTGATCTTTTAGTTAGCAACCTTAGCTCTTAACCACTGTGCCACCAGGGCTCCATAGGTAACTTAATGGAGGAAATAAATGTTTACAGTAGATAATAAGTAATTTAATAGAAAGACTTATAAACTGAGCTTAAGTTATGACTAAGCTAATCCAATGCAATCTAATTATTTTGTTCTGAAAAGTTAAAATGACAATTCCTTCAATGAAGACATAAATTTTATGCAAATTCAGTTCTCTCATATTCAGAGTCTAAAACTTAGCTTTTTCTCATCTATTATACCTCTCCGGTGTGTATGTGCATTTTAAATGCAGGTCTGAAGGGATGGAGATAACCAAATAACCTACTGTGCATGAAGGGCTTCCCTTCATGTTTTACATCTTTTTTTTTTTTTCAGTTGATGTTCTCATCTATGCAATAGCTATTTTATCCATTTCAGATGAGGAAAAAAAGCTCAGAGAAGGAAAGCAACTTGTTTAATGTGACATGGAAAATTTGTGAGTTAAGGTGGAATAAAAATTAGCCAAGGAAATGAAACAACTAGTACTGTATGAGAAACCTGTGGAAATTTTGCCTTGAGGGAAGATGAATCAGATTGATAATACTTTAATTCATAAAGGAAAGTTGAAAAAGAATTTCTAATAAATAGGCTTTGAAACACCAATTATTCCTCTTTCTGAAGCGCCTTAAGTTAAAAGATAAAACATTGTGAAGCTTAATCTGACCCATCCTACATTTATTTCATTAGCCAATAACAGGTAAACTTAAATTACTTCTTTGGCATTGCATAGCTATGCATATTGCTGTCCATGAATTTTAGATTATTTACATTTCATTATTTTAAAACTATGATTATCTGCATGACAGAAGAGCATCCTCCTATAAGTTCAGCCAACTTGTCCCAAGGTATATATTTGTATTTAGGTGTCAGATGAGATTAGGCAGTAGTTGTCTTTGATTATTCAGAATATAATAGCCCATAGTCACTTGCAAAAGGACAAATATTACATAAGACCACTATTACAAGAAATCAAAAAATAGCTTAAACAGAGAAGAAAACATTCTTTGATGGTTACGATAGGGAGGAGGGAGTAAGGGAGGGAGAGGGGTTTTCACTAATTAGATAGTAGATAAGAGCTATTTCCGGGGAAGGGAAAGACAACAGAATACAGGAGAGGTCAGCACAACTGGACTAAACCAAAAGCAAAGAAGTTTCCTGAATAAACTGAATGTTTTGAGGGTCAGTGTAGCAGGGGTGGGAGTTTGGGGACCATGGTTTCAGGGGACATCTAGGTCAAGTGGCATAATAAAATCTATTAAAGAAACATTCTGCCTCCCACTTTGGAAATAAATTATTGGATAAGATCTGTATTGTTAACAAGAATGGAGGTACTTATCATAATTGTTGTCACTATTGGAATCACCAAATGTGGCATTAAAGTAGCAACTAGAACAGTTTCTAATAAGGTGAACATGTCACCTATGAGTCAAGTCATGTTCATAGGTAGACTGTACTCTATGGATGGACTTGAGTCCTAGCTTTAAGACTGTGGTGTGACCACAGACTAAGCAGTTCCTCCAATGTGGCCTAGCTCAATATTCACCCTCCTGAGATGATCACCAGAGACTGGATGTTGTGGTATACTATGGTTAAGGCCTGTCTACCAGCAAAAGTGGTGCTAAATTATCCATTTAATGACATCCAAGCCTTGTCATTTGACTGATGATGTCTGGGGTCTTAAAGGCTTGCACATTTCAAGCATCCATTAAGGAGTGGCATGATAAACCCATGTGAGAGAAAACACACCATCCAAAGTGTGATCAAAGAATTTCAATCAAATACGTGATCAAAAGGAGGTAAATGAGTATGAGCTTAAAATATTATACGCTTATTATGTGGAAGAATTTTGATTTATGACCATGGCCCTAACTTCATCATAGAAATTGAAATAAAACTAAGCTCCATATTGTCTTTTGACCATTGTCAGGCATCTGATTCTACTTTTCAGTGGAAGTAGCAACTTCATTTGCCATTCCTTCCATAGTGATAGATATATTGTGAAGGGCATGTTCTAAGCTGCCAAATCCATACGAGGGTAGAAAATTTGGGAGAGGGAATAACCCAGGCTGGGATCAATAACGAAAGGATTTTCATTTAATCTGTCTTCTTCATCTCTGATACACCTTTTATTTTGTGTTGTAATTTTAGCTCACTAGTCCAATATATAGTCTCATTATGCGAATACAAATCTAAAGGAATTCTCAGATGTCCTAAAGTGCATTGTCTGACCATGCTCCATCCAATAGGTGACTTAAAGCCCAAGGAAAAGTTTGGAGATTGGCGCCTAAATTGCCTGATCCTCCACAAAAAATATATATATCCAGGTGGTGCACATACCAGTCCAGCTCCAGTTTTGTCACGTGGGGAAGGGATAGACTGGCTTGCGTTGGGTAGTAATTCTGAGGTAAGAGAACCCTTGCAAATGGACAATGCTCCTGGGGCTGTTGGATGTTGAACAAGTTTCCAGACTGATCTTTTTGAATCTTTCTTACAGATATCTCTCAAGGCATCCAAGAACCTGTTGCTGGTGATGAAACATACTGGTTATCTATTACCATATATAACACCTCTGTGTGTATAAATATAAGAAAGCTGAAAACACAATACTAGGATAACAGAGTCTAATGGATGTCGTAGTGTAACTGGAATGGCTCATCTATTGTTGGCTTTAGGGTCAATAATTACTCTAGGTACCCTATCATAGTCAAGCACTAGGGTGGATAGAAGATCAGAATTTCTATTAATATGATGTGGCAAAGGATTGCATATCCAACATTTGATCAAATTGGCTGCACGAGCTACAGATTTAACTAGCTTAAAAAAGGCATTCTCTTTTTATGCACCAGTGGGGATTATAAGAAAAATTAAAATGAGGACTTAGAACTAGCTTTGTGGTGGTAATAGATTATCACAAAGTATTATGTTAAACCAAATGCTATCAATAGAAGGCCAGCTATGGTACAGGTTTTTCATAAAAGCCTTAACAAAAGGTGATAAACTCTAAATGAAATACAAAAGTTAGTTAAAATCTCACCTTCAAACCTATGGGTAGTATTGATAAACAATGCTTTAGGATTGCAAGTAAAGACTAAGATGTCAAAACAAAGAATGATACCAACAGCCTGCACTATTCTGATCACTACTAAAATACCAAACAATAGAAAGAAAAGGCCAAAAAGTCCATAAAATGGACACCTGAGCTGAATCCATACAATAAAAGTGAATGGACTCCTAGGCTCATATACGTGGTAACAGCTCTAGTCATCTGGTGACAGGATGTTAGAGCTCCAAAGGCGCAAATATAATCAAGCTAGCTCACTCAAGCAGCCTGTGTGGGCATATCGAAACAAAACAAAGCAAGAAGGTAGGATACAGAAAGCAAACATAAAATATATTAATAAAAAGACTTACAGATGGCTCAGAGAGAACGGTCAATATTGAATCACATAAAGAAGCAGATCATGATCACTTAAACAAGCTCTCGGAACAAAGACTCAAGGAATCTTCCAGATGAAAATGTATTCCTAGAATTCCCAGATGTAGAATACAAAAGATTAATATACAGAACTCTTCAAAGCATCAGGAGCGAGATCAGGCAAAATGCAGAACAAGCTAAGGAACACACAGATAAAGCGATTGAAGAAATTACAAAGGTTATTCAAGAACATAATGAAAAATTTAATAGGGTGGAAGAATCCATAGAGACATCAATCAGAAATTCAGAAGACTAACATTAAAATTATAGAATTAGACAACACAAAAGAGAGTCAGAGGAACAGACTTGAGGAAGTGGAAGGCAGAATTAGTGAGACTGAAGGTTAAACACTTGGCACTAATATATTCAAAGGAAAACCAGATAAAAAAACTTTGAAAAGATGAAAAAATCCTAAGAATCATGGGGGACTCTAGGAAGAGAAATAACCTACGAGTGATTGAAGTAGAAGAACAAGGATGGATATCAGAAAATACACAGAGAATTGTTGAAGATTTGTTGGCAGAAAACTTCCCTAAAATCATAAAAGATGAGAAGATAACTATCCTAGGTGCTCATTGAACTCCACATAAGGTAGATCTCAAAAGAAAGTCACCAAGACATATTATAATCAAACTTGCCAAAACCAAAGATAAAGAGAGAATTTTAAGAGCAGCTAGGGGTTAATGAAAAGTCACTTACAAAGGAGAGTCAATAAGAATAAACTCGGACTACTTGGCAGAAACGTTGGCAGCAAGAAGGCAAAGGGGTGACTTATGTACAGCACTGAAGCAAAAAAATTTCTGGTCAAGAGTCATATATCCAGCAAAATGTTCTCTCAAATATGAAGGCAAAATCAGGGCATTTCCAGATAAACACAAGTTTAGGGAATTTGTAAAAACCAAAACAAAACTGTAAGAAATACTAAAGGGAGTTCTCTGTCCAGAAAATCAGTAATATTAGACACGAACTCAAGACTAGAACAAAGGGCAGAGCAACCAGATGTCAATCCAGATAGGGAAATCATAAAAATAAATCAAGATAAAAAATGCTCAACACAGGGAAACAGCAATCCCATTATGTAAAAGATGACAGCATAAACTATAAAGGGGGACTTAAAAATGTAGTCATAGACCTTTCATATAGAGAAGTCAAGGTGATATAAAGAAATAAATGATAGATTAAAAGTAGAAAAATAGGGGTAAATATTAAGGTGACCACAAAGGAGATGAACGATCCAACTCATCAAAATAAAGTGCAAGAAAAAAATAAAGACACAGCATAAAGAAAATTAACAACAACAAATAAGAGGAAAAGACAGCATATGAATATCAACTACTCAGCACAAAAAATTAAGTGGTAAAAAGAAACAGGCAACAACACAAAAAAATGACACCAAAATGACAGCACTAAATACATACATATCCACAACTATGCTGAATGTAAATGGACTAAATGCACCAACAAAGAGACACAGAGTGGAAGAATGGATAAAAAAAACATGATCTGTCTACATGCTGCCTACAAGAGACACAGCTTAGACTTAAAGACACAAACAAACTAAAACTCAAAGGATGGAAAAATATATATCAAGCAAACAACAATCAAAAAAGAGCAGGAGTGGCAATATTAATTTCTGATAAGATAGACTTTAAACTTAAATACACCACAAAGGGCAAGGAAAGACACTGTATAATGATAAAAGGGACAATGTACTAGGAGGAGACATCCATATTAAATATTTAACCACCCAATGACAAGGCTTTAGGATACATAAAACAGAATCAAGCAACATTGAAAAGTGAAATAGGCAGCTCCACAATAATAGTAGAAGACTACAGCCCACCACTTTTGGTAAAGGACAGAACATCCAGAAAGAAGCTCAAGAAAGACACAGAAGATCTAAATGCCACGATCAACCAACTTGACCTCAAAGACATATACAGAACATTTCACCCAACGACAGTCAAGTATACTTCTTTTGTAGTGCACATGGAACATTCTCTAGAATAGACCACATGTTAGATCATAAAGCAAGGCTTAACAGAATCTGAAACATCGAAATATTACAAAGCATCTTCTCTGACCATAAAGCTATAAAAGTGGAAACCTATAACAGAAAAAGCAGGGAAAAGATATCAGAATCTCAACAGCACCTTCCTTAAAAATGAGTGGGTTATAGAAGAAATTAAGGATGGAGTAAAGCAATTCATAGAGTCCAATGAATACGAAAACGTTTCCTATCAGAACCCTTGGGACATAGCTAAAGCAGTGATCAGAGGTCAATTTATAGCAATAAATACACACATCCAAAAGGAAGAAAAGGCCAAACTCAAAGAATTATCCCTACAACTTGAACAAATATAAAGAGAGGAACAAAGGAAACCCTCATGTCTCAACTCACACAAAGCAAAAGGAAAATGAAGAACACCAAAGAAACAAGGTAAGTATGAGCCCAGGAGTCAGAATGGGCCACATAAATCAGAGGCTACATCAGCTTGAGACCAGAAGAACTAGATGGTGCCCAGCTACTACTGATGACTGCTATGACAGGGAACACAACAGAGATCCCTGAAGGAGCAAGAGAGCAGTGGGATGCAGACCTCAAATTCTCCTAAAAAGACCAGACTTAAAGGTCTGACTCAGACTGGAGGGGCCCCAGAGGTCACGGTCCCCACACTTACTGTTAGCCCAAGACAGGAACCATTCCCAAAGCCAACTCTTCAGACAGGGATTGGACTGGACTAGAAGACAGAAAATGATGCTGGTGAGGAGTGAGCTTCTTGGCTCAAGTAGACACATGAGACTATGTGGGCAGCTTCTGTCTGGATGGGGGATGAGAAAGCAGACGGGGACAGAAGCTGACTGAATGAACACAGAAATACAGGTTGGAGAGAAGGAGTGTGCTGTCTCATTAGGGGAGCAATGTGTAAACAAGGTTTTGAAAGAGACACTGACTTGATTTGACTTAAAGCACAATAAAAATTAAAAAATAAATAAATGAATAAAGACGCATCACTTCTGCTTAAATCCAGTTTGGTCACCCGGTCACACCTAGCTGCAAGGGAGGCTGGGAAATATAAAATTTCTCTGGGAGATTAGGGAACCTAAATACCTGACCTTTGCTGCAGAGGGAAACATTATATTTATTATACAGGACAGGAAGTAAACCTGCCTCTGCCCCAGAGAGAGATAATAGCTCATTTTTCCAAGGATGGTTGCTGTACAAATGCCCTTGAAAAGATGGTCCAGAACCAAAGAGAAGTTAGTCCCTCTGTTTGCAAGGCATCCCGAAATGCAGGAGACCCAGCTAAAATGTACCGGATCAATGACTAAAGGAAGAAGGGCAGGTGGATATTGAAGAACTAACAGTATCTGGCACAATTTCTACACTGAAAGATGAGAAATTTAGCAATGGTACCCCCCCTCCAGAGTTTGGTTAGATACTCACTTTTCCGGCTCTTCTTTCTTGTTCCATCAATTTCATACAGTGTCTCTTGACTTCCCACTGTGTAAAATGAGACATCCTTTATCACATTCGCCCACGTTCATCTTAACTCCTCTCTCTCTATATTCGCATTTAGTTCTGTATTCATAATTAAAATCTTTTTGGCTTTATGTGCTGTCTATCTCTGAATTCCAAAAAATTGAAAATCAATAAAGTGTTTTTTAAAATTAAAAAAAAATATCCTCGGACACCAGGAAGAAGCATATAATAAAAAATTAGAGCAGAGTTAAATGAAATAGAGAACAGAAAAGCAATTGAAAGAGTTAAACCCTGTTCTTTGAAAAAATTTAACAAATTGATAAACCATTGGCCAAACCAACAAAAGAAAAACAGGAGAGGAAGCAAATAACCTGAATAAGAAATGAGATGTATGATATCACAATAGACCCAGCTGAAATTAAAAAGAATCATATCATATTACTACAAAAAACTGCATTCTAACAAATTTGAAAACCTACAAGAAATGGATGATTTCTGGAAACATGTTCCATACCTAAACTAACACTAACTGAGGTAGAACAACTAAAAAAAACCCATAACAAAAGAAGAGATCAAAAATGTAATTTAAAAATTCCCCAAAACAGCAACAACAAAAAAAGCCCTGGCCCTGACAGCTTCACTGGAGAGTTCTACCCAACTTTCAGAGAAGAGATAACACCACTACTACTAAAAGTATTTCATAGCATAGAAAAGGATGGAATACTCCTAAACTCATTCTAAGAAGCCAGTATAACCCTGATACCAAAACCAGGTAAAAAAAAAACAAACCCAGTGCCTTCGAGTCGATTCCAACTCATAGTGACCTATAAGACAGAGTAGAACTGCCCCATAGAGTTTCCAAGGAGTGCCTGGCAGTTTTGAACTACTGACCCTTTGGTTAGCAGGCATAGTACTTAACCACTATGCTACCAGGGTTTCCAAAACCAGGTAAAGACAGTAAAAAATAAAAAAATAAAATAAAATTACAAACATATATTCCTCATGAACTTAGATGCAAAAATCCTCAACAAAATTCTAGCCAATAGAATTCAACAACATGTCAAAAAACTACTTCACCATGACCAGCTGGGATTCATATCAGTTATGCAAGGATGGCTCAACATTAGAAACACAATTAATGTAATCCATCATATAAATAGAACAAAAGACAAGAACCAACCAAAGGAGACTTACATAAGCGGAAAAACATACCTTGCTCATGGACAGGAAGACTTAACGTTATAAAAATCTCTATTCTACCAAAAGCAATCTATACATTTAATGCAATTCCGATCCAAATCCCAATAACTTTCTTTAATGAGATGGAGAGACAAATCACCAACTTCATATGGAAGGAAAAGAGGCCCTGGATAAATAAGGCACTACTGAAAAAGAAGAACAAAGTGGGAGGCCTTAGTTTACCTGATTTTAGAACATATGACATCGCCACAGTAATCAAAACAGCCTGGTACTGGTACAACAACAGATTTATAGACCCATGCAACAGAATTGAGAATCCAGGCATAAATCCATCCACATATGAGCAGTTGATATTTGACAAAGGCCCTAAAAGAGTTAAATGGGGAAAAGACAGTCTTTTTAACAAATGGTGCTGGCATAACTGGATATCCATCTGAAAAAAATTGAAACAAGACCCATACCACACTCCATGCACAAAAACGAGCTCAAAATGGATCAAAGACCTAAATATAAAACCTAAAACAATAAAAATCATGGAAGAAAAAAATAGTGACAATGTTAGTAGCCCTAACACATTGCATAAACAGTATACAAAACATTATTAAGAATGCAGAAGAAAAACTAGATAACTGGGAGCTCCTAAAAATCAAACACCTATGTTCATCTAAAGACTTCACCAAAAGAGTAAAAAGACTACCTGCAGACTGGGAAAGAGTTTTTAGCTGTGACATTTCTGATCAGCGTCTGATCTCTAAAATCTATGTGATACTGCCAAAGCTCAACTAGAAAAAGACAAATAACCATACCAAAAAATGGGCAAAAGATATGAATAGACACTTCACTAAAGAAGACTTTCAGGTAGCTAACAGATACTTGAGGAAATGTTCACGATCATTAGCCATCAGAGAAATGCAGATCAAAACTACAATGAGATTTCATCTCACGCCAACAAAACCCAAAACCCCCTGCTGTCGAGTCAATTCCAACTCATAGCGACCCTATAGTACACAGTAGAACTGCCCCATAGAGTTTCCAAGGGGTGCCTGGTAACTTGAACTCCCCACCTTTTGGTTAGCAGCTGTAGCACCTAACCACTATGCCACCAGAGTTTCCCACTCCAACAAGGCAGGCATTAATCTAAAAAACACAAATTAATAAATGTTGGAGAGGCTGTAGATAGACTGGAACACTTATACACTGCTGGTGGGAAAGTCAAACGGTAAAATCACTTTGAAAATCGATTTGGCACTTCCTTAAAAAGCTAGAAATAGAACTACCATATGATCCAGCAATCCCTCTCCTTGGAATATGTCCTAGAGAAATAAGAGCCTTTACACGAGCAGATAGATGCACACCCATATTTACTGCAGTACTGTTTACAAAAGCAAAAAGATCAAAGCAACCAAGGTGCCCATCAACAGATGAATACATAAATAAATTATGGTACATTCACACAGTGGAATAATATGCATTGATAAAGAACAGTAAGGAACCTGTGAAACATTTCATAACATGGAGGAACCTGGAAGGCATTATGCTGAGTGAAATTACACCACACGAAATTAGTCAGCTGCAAAAGGACAAATATCGTATAAGGCCATTATCATAAGAACTTGAGAAATAGTTTAAACTCAGAAGAAAACATTCTTTTGCGGTTACGAAAGGAGGGAGGGAGGGAGGGAGGGTAGGAGAGGCGTATTCATTAATGAGATGGTAGATAAGAACTACTTTACATGAAGGGAAAGACAACACTCAATAGAGGGGAGGTCAGCACAACTGAACTAAACCAAAAGCAAAGAAGTTTCTGGAATAAACTGAATGCTTTTAAGGCCAATGTAGCAGGAGCAGGGGTTTGGGGACCCTGATTTCAGGGGACATCTAAGTCAATTGGTGTAATAAAATCTATTAAGAAAACATTCTGCATCCCACTCTGAAGAGTGGTGTCTGGGGTCTTAAACATTAGCAAGCAGCCATCTAAGATGCATCAATTGGTCTCAACCCACCTGGATCAAAGGATAATTAAGAACACCAAGCACACAAGGTAATTACGAGCCCAAGAGACAGAAAGGTCCACATAAGCCAGACACTACATCATCCTGAGACCGGAAGAACTAGATGGTGCCCGGCTACAACTGAAGACTGTCCTGACAAGGAACATAACAGAGAACTCCTGCATGAGCAGAAGAGCAGTGGGATGCAGACCCCAAATTCTCATCAAAAGACCAGGCTTAATGGTTTGACTTAGACTGGAAGGGCCCTGGTGGTCATGGCCCCCAGACACTCTGCTGGCCCGGGACAGGAACCATTCCTGAAGCCAACTCTTCAGACATGGATTGGACTGGACAATGAGTTGGAGAGGGATGCTGGTGAGGAGTGAGCTTCTTCGATCAGGTGGACACTTGAGACTATGTTGGCATCTCCTGCCTGGAGGGTAAGTGAGAGGGTAGAGGGGGTTAGAAGCTGGTGAAATGGACATGAAAAGAGAGCGTGGAGGGAGAGAGCAGGCTGTATTATTAGGGGGAGAGTAATTTGGAGTATGTAGCAAGGTGTATATAAGTTTTTATGTGAGAGACTGACTTGATTTGTAAACTTTCACTTAAAGCACGATAAAAATTATATAAAAAAGGACGAACCATGTGATCTTATCAATTGATGCAGAAAAGGCATTTGTCAAAGTTCAACACCTGTTCCTGATAAAAGCTCTTAGCAAAATAGGACCAGAAGGAAAATTCCTAAACATTATAAAGGGCATTTACACAAAGGCAACAGTCAAAATCATCCTATGGAGAGAGTCTGAATACGTTCCCCTTGAGAAAGAGAATCAGATAAGGATGCACTTTATCACCAGTCTTATTCGGTATTGTACTAGAGGTCCTAGCCAGAGCAATTAGGCTAGATAAAGAAATAAAGAGCATTCACACTGGCAAGGAAGAAGTAAAAATATCTCTATTTGCAGATGATATGATCTTATACACAAAAAACCCTAAAGAATCCTCAAGAAAACTACTGAAACTAATAGAAGAGTTCAGCAAAGTATCAGGATATGAGATAAACATAAAAAATCAGTTGGATTCCTCTACACCAATAAAAAGAATGTCAAAGAGGAAATCACCAAATCAATACAATTTACGGTAGCCCCAAGAAAATAAAATATTTAGGAATAAATCTTACCACACATGTAAAAGACCTATACAAAGAAAACTACAAGACACTACTGCAAGAAACCAAAATACACATACATAAGTGGGAAAACGTACCTTCCTCACGGACAGAAAGACGCAACATTGTAAAAATGTCTCTTCTACCTAAAGCGATTTATAGTTACAATGCAATTCCAATGCAAATTCCAGCAAAGTTTTATACTGAGGTGGAGAAACAAATCACCAACTTCATATGGAAGAGAAAGAGGCCCTGGATAAGTAAGGCATTGCTGAAAAAGAAGAAAGTGGGACGCCTCACTCTACCTGATTTTAGAACATATTGTATTGCCACAATAGTCAAAAGAGCCTGGAGCTAATACAACAACAGATGCATAGACCAGTGGAACAGAATCGAGAATCCAGACATAAATCCATCCACATATGAGCAGCTGATATTTGAAAGAGCCACAAAGTTAGTTAAATGGGAAAAAGACAGTCTTTTTAACAAATGGTGCTGGCATAACTGGATATCCATCTGCAAAAAAATTGAGACAAGACCCATACCTCACACCATGCACAAAAACTAACTCAAAATGGATCAAAGACCTAAATATAAAATCTGAAATGGTAAAGATCATGGAAGAAAAAATAGGGACAATGCTAGGGGCCCTAATACATGGTATAAACAGTATATAAAACATTACTAACGATGCGCAAACACCAGAAGAGAAATTAGAGCACTGGGATCTCCTAAAAATCACACACCTATGCTCATCCAAAGACTTCACCAAAAGAGAAAAAAGATTACTACAGATTGGGAAAAAGTTTTACCTTTGACATTTCCACTCAGCATCTGATCTCTAAAATCTACATGATAGTGCAAAAGTCAACTACAAAAGGACAAATAACCCAATTAAAAAATGGGCAAAGTATATGAACAGAAACTTCACCAAAGAAGACATTCAGACAGCTAACACACACATGAGGAAATGCACGTGATCATTAGCCCTTAGAGAAATGCAAATCAAAACTGCAATGAGATACCAACAAGGCTTGCATTAATGCAAAAAACACAGAAGAATAAATGTTGGAGAGGTTGTGGAGAGATGGAACACTTATACACTGCTGGTGGGAATGTAAAATGGTACAAGTAATTGGGAAATGGATTTGGTGCTTCCTTTAAAAGCTAGAAATAGAACTACCATATGATCCAGAAATCCCACTCCTTGGAATATATCCTAGAGAAACAAGAGCCTTTACATGAACAGATATATGCACACCCATGTTCACTGCAGCACTGTTTACAATAGTAAAGAGAAAGAAGCAACCAACATGCCCATCAACAGATGGATAGATAAATAAATTATGGTTTATTCACACAATGGAATACTATGTATCAATAAAGGACAATGATAAATCCATGAAACAATTCATAACATGGAGTAATCTGGAAGGCATTATGCTGAGTGAAATTAGTCAGTTGCAAAAGGACAAATATTGTATGACACCACTATTACAAAAACTCGAGAAATAGTTTAAACAGAGAAGAAAATATTCTTTGATGGTTATGAGAGTGAGGAGGGGAGGAGAGGTGTATTCACTAATTAAATAGAAGACAAAAACTATTTTAGGTGAAGGGAAAGACAGGAGAGGTCAACACAACCACACTAAACCAAAAGCAAAGAAGTTTCCTGAGTAAATTGAATGTTTTGAAGCCCAGAGTAGCAGGGGCAGGGTTCTGGGGACCACAGTTTCAGGGATCATCTAGGTCAAATGGCATAATAAAATCTATTAAGAAAACATTCTGTATCCAACTTGAGTGAGTGGTGTTTGGGGTCTTAAATGCCAGCAAGTGGCCGTCTAAGATGTATCAATTGGTCTCAAAACACCTGGAGCAAAGGAGAATGAAGAACACCAAAGACATATGGTAAAGATGAGCCCAAGAGACAGAAAGCACCACATAAATCAGAGACTACATCAGCCTGAGACCAGAAGAACTAGATGGTGCCTGGCTACAACTGATGACTGCCCTGACAGGGAACACAACAGCAGATCCCTGATGGAGCAGGAGAGCAGTGGGATGCATACCTCAAATTCTCCTAAAAAGACCAGACTTAATGGTCTGACTGAGACTAGAAGGACCCCAGAGGTCATGGTCCCCAGACCTTCTGTTAGTCCAAGACTGGAACCATTCTCAAAGCCAACTCTTCAGACAAGGATTGGACTGGAGTATAAGCTACAAAATGATACTGGTGAGGAGTGAGCTTCTTGGCTTAAGTAGCTACATGAGACTGTGTGGGCAGCTCCTGTCTGGAGCAGGGATGAGAAAGCAGAGGCGGACAGAAGCTGACTGAATGGACATGAATAATACAGGGTGGAAAAAAGGAGTGTGCTGTCTTATTAGGGGGAGATCAAGTAGGAGTACATAACAAGGTGTATATAAAGTTTTGTATGAGAGACTGACTTGATTTGTAAACTTTCACTTAAAGCACACTAAAAAAAAAAAAGATGGTATCTCAACCACACACAGTGGGCGTAAGGACCAGGAGTGCCACTCACACAATCTAGGCACCAATGAGAGGCACCTGAGAATTAGTGGTGCTTCTGAATCCCTCAAGCCACTGGCACTGAGCACCCAAGGGCCAGCTACACTACCGCCCCCCCCCCACCACATACACAGGCTCTAGTGGACAGGGGCATGCCCTGCATCTGGGCACCTGAGGGTAGATGACAGCTGCTTGCCTTGCCCCCCACTTGGCTCTCCATTGCAATCAGAGAATTGTGCCTACTCTGAACAGCTCCACCTAATTCTGCTCACCCAGGACCGTAGGTGGGAGTCTCTGCACCACATACTTGGTAACTGATGACTAAGGCACATGTGCCCCAACCAACCAGTAAATGGCAGACACACATACAACAACTAACGTAACGACCAGAGAGAATACCCATTGTACCCTTGGCCAGGTAACAAATGAGACAGATTTCACTTCTCCAAAAATCTTCCCCTACATCTTCAGCACCCCCACATGAACAGCGAACAGATTCCTGGCTCACATACTTAGTAGCTGCTCTGACCACACGGAGACAGGAGGTGAGAGCTTCAGTGATACCAACGAGCAGAGTAGCACACGCACCTAGCCTACCTGGACATAACGAAAGAAAAATATAGGATACAGTAAACAAAAATACAACAACAACAACAAAAATAACTTACTGATGCCTCAGAGACAACAGTCAATAACAAATCACATAAAGAAGCAGGACAAGATGAATCCAGCAAATGACCAAAATAAAGAACTAGAAAACCCCCCAGAGGAAGATAAGGCAATGAGAGTACTTGAAAAAGAATTCAAAAGACTAATATACAGAACTCTCCAAGAGACGAAGAAGGAGATCAGGCAAAACACAGATCAAACCAAGGAGCACACAGAAAATGTAGTAGAAAAATTCAGGAAAACAATACAAGAACAAACTGACAGAATATACAGGCTGCTAGAAACCATACAGAAACAGCAACTAAAATCCAAAAGATTGACAATAAAATTTCAAAATTAGACAACTCGATAGAAGGTCATAGGAGCAGAATTGAGACTATGGAAATCAGGATAGTGGAATTGAAGAGAAATCCCTTGGCACCAATTTGTTTGAGGAAACCTCTGCCCCCAAAAGGACAGAAGAATGGGGAAAAAAAAATGAAAAAAGCTTAAGAATTATGTGGGATATTATCAAGAGGAAAAACCCATGAGTGATTGGAGCGCCAGAACAGTGGGGTATAACGGAAAACACAGAGAGAATTGTTGAAGATTTTCTGGCAGGAAACTTCCCTAATATTATGAAAGACAAGAAGGTATCTATCAAGGAGCTCGGCAAAACCCATACATGGTACCCTCCAAAAGAAAGTCACCAAGACATATCGTAATCAAATTTGCCAAAACCAAAGACAAAGAAAGAATCCTGAGAGAGGCTAGGGATAAAGGAAAAATCACCTACAAAGGAGAACCAATAAGACTAAGCTCTGATTACTCAGCAGAAACTGTGCAGTCAAGAAGGCAATGGGATGCCATACATAAAGCCTTGAAGGAAAAAAAATGCCAGCCAAAAATTGCCTCTCAAATACAATAGCAAAGCTAGCTCATTTCCAGATAAACGGATATTAAGGATATTTGTAAAAAACAGCTAAAAATTACATGAAATATTAAAGAGAGTCCTCCTGTTAAAGAAGAAACAACATGAGACAACAATCCAAGACCAGGACACAGGACAGATCAACCAGATACCAACCCAGACAAGAAATTCACAAAAACAAAACTAAGATAAAAGACTGAAAATAGGAAACCAGAGACATAAATTGTAAACGACAACTTCAAAACATAAAGAGGGAATAAACGGTGCAGTTGTACAACTTCCATGTGGAGAGGAAGTAAGCAATATCCAGAAATAAAAGACTGGGCTAAACTTAGAAAACTAAAGGTAAATTTCAAGGTAACCACAAAGGAGGCTAACAAACCTACCTATCAAAATAAAAATGAAGAACATAAAGACTCAGTAAACAAAATCAACAATAATGAAAGAGATGAAAAGAAAATATATTTTAAAAAAGAAAGCACAGAAAATTAACTGGAAAAAAGAAACCATTAACATCACAAAAAAACAAAATCAAAATGACACCAGTAAATTCATACCTATCAATAATTGCACTGAATGTAAATAGACTAAATGCACCAGGAAAAAGACAAAGAGAGGCAGAATGGAAAAAAAAAAAAAATCCACAATCCATCTATATGCTGCCTACAAGAAACACACCTTAGACACAAAGATATAAACACTCTAAAACTCAAAGAATGGAAAAATATGTATCAAGCAAACGACCAAAAAAGAGCAGGAGTGGCAATATTAATCTCCAACAAAAAAGACTTTAAAGCAAAATCTACCACAAGGATAACGTAATGATTAAAGGGTCAATACACCAGGAGAACATAAGCATAAGAAATATATATGCACTCAATGACAGTGCTTCAAAATACATATAACAAATTCTAACAGCATTGAAAAGAGAAATAGGCAGTTGCACAATAATAGTAGGATACTTCAACACACTACTTTTGGTGAAAGAACATCTAGAAAGGAAAGCAATGAAGATACAGAAGATCTAAATGCCACAATCAAACAACTCGACCTCATAGATATATACAGGACACTCCACCTCAAAGCAGCAAATTATACATTCTTTCCCAAAGCACATGAAACATTCTGCAGAATAGATCACATTTTAGGCCACAAAACAAGCCTTAACAAAATCCAAAACATCAAAATAATGCTAAACATCTCTGATCATAATGCCATAAAATTAGAAATCATAAAAGAAACAGAAAAGAAAGTAAGTCCAATACATGGAAACTGAACAACACCTTGCTTCAAAACTACTGACTAATAGAAGAAATCAAGGATGGAATAAAAAAAAAATTCATAGAATCAAATGAGAAGGAAAATGCATTTCACCAAAGCTTTTGGGACACAGCAAAAGCAATGTTTAAAAGTCAGTTTACAGCAATAAATACTCACATCAAAAAAGAAAAAAGGGCCAAAATCAAAACATTAACTTTGCAACTTGAACAAACAGAAAGAGAGCATCAAAAGAAGCCCTTAGGCACCAAAAGAATGGAAATAATAAAGATTAAAGCAGAAAGAGATGAAATAGAGAATAGAAAAACAACTGAAAGAATCAGCAAGGCCAAAAGCTGGTTCTTTGAAAAGATCAACAAAATAGAAAAAACACTGACCAAATTGACAAAAGAAAAACAGGAGAGGTAGCAAACAATCCAAATAAGAAATGAGATGGGTGAAAGCACAATGGACCTAAATGAAAGAAAAAGGATCATAAGAGAATACTATGAAAAATTGTACTCCAACAAATTTGAGGAAAATGGACAAATTTCTAGAAACACACTACCTGTCTAAACTAACACAAACTGTGGTAGAAAAACTAAATAAAAAAAAGAAATCATAGTAAAAGAAGAGATTGAAGAGGTAATAAATAAATAAATAAAAACTGTCAACTAATAAAAGCCCTGGCCCCAGCACCTTTGCTGGAGAATTCTGCCAAACTTTCAGTGAAGAACTAACACCAATACTGCTCAGTTATTGCAAAGCATACAAAACAAAGGAATATTCCTGAACTCTTTCTATGAAGCCAGCATAACCCTGAAACCAAAGCCAAACAAAGATTTCACAAAAAAGGAAAAAAACTACAGACCAATATCCCTCGTGAATATTGATGTAAAAATTCTCAACAAAAACTCTGGCCAATAGAATTCAACAGCATACTAAAAAAGTAACATATCATGACCAAGTGGGATTCATACCAGGTATGCAGGGATGGTTCAACATTAGAAAATTAATCAACGTAATGCACTACATAAATAAAAGAACATCATGATCTTCTCAATCGACACAGAAAGGGCATTTGACAAAATCTAACAAATACAAAACCAACAACCAACATCATTCTAAACAGAGCGAGACTGAAAATATTCCCCTTGAGAATGGAAACCAGACAAGGATGCCCTTTGTCACCACTCTTATTCAGCATTGTGCTGGTTGTCCTAGCTGGAGCAATAACACAAGAAAAAGAAATCAAGGGCCATAGAAGGCACAGACACATCCAAACTTCCTGCAGACTGAGTTATTGGACCGAGGGCTGGGGACCTTGGTCTTGGGGGACATCTAGCTCAATTGGCGTAACATAGTTTATAATGAAAATGTTCTATGTCCTACCGTGGTGAGCAGTGTTTGGGGTCTTAAAAGCCTTTAAGTGGCCATCTGAGATACATCTCATCCTGGCTGGAGCAAAAGAGAATGAAGAAAGCCAGAGAAACCACAGAAAGTTTAGTCCGTTGGACTAACGGACCACAACTACCACAGCCTCTGTCATGCTGAGTCCCAAGCAGGTAGATGGTGCTTGGTTACCACCACCGACTGCTCTGACAGGGATCACAATAGAGGGTCCCAAACAGAGTGATGGAAAAATGTAGAACGAAATTCAAATTCACACACACACACACAAAAAAGACCAGACTTGTTGGTCTGACAGAGACTAGAGAAACCCCAAGAGTACGGACCACCGACGTGCTTTTAACTCAGTAATGAAGTCATTCCTGAGGCTTACCCTTCAGCCAAAGGTCAAACAGATCTATAGGGCCAACAATAACACATGTGAGGAACGTGATTCATGGCTCAATCGTGCACTCAAGACCAAATGGGCACACCAGCCCAAAAGCAAAGACAAGAAGTCAAGAAGGGGCAGGAAAACTGGACGAATGGAACCCGGGGCAAAGAAGGGGAGAGTGTTAACACATCAAGGGGTTGGCAACTCTCTTAGCTATCTAGTGCCGCTGTAATAGAAATACCAGAAGTGATGGCTTTAACAAAAAGAAATTTATTTCTTCACAGTAAAGTAGGCTGAAAGTACAAATTCAGGGTGCCAGCTCCAGGGGAAAACTTTCTTTCTCTGTTGGCTCTGGGGGCAGGTCTTTGAAATCAATCTTCTGCTGGTCTAGGAGCATGGACGCCAGGGTCCAAAGGACACACTCTGCTTCCAGCTCCGGTAGGAGACTCCCCTGTCTCTCCGCTTCCCTCTTTCTTTTATATCTCAAAAGAAATTTACTCAAGGTACAACCTAATCTTGTAGATTGAGTCCTGCCTCATTACCATAACTGCCTCTAATCTTGCCTCATTATCATCACAGAGGGAGGATTTACACCACGCAGTAAAATCATATAAGATGACAAAATGGTGGAGAATTAGACAATACTGGGAATCATGGCCTGGCCAAGCTGATACACATTTTTGTGGGACACAATTTAATCCATAACACGGGCTAAAACCATACAGAATAAATAGTAAAAGATATCTCTTATGTATGGAGGGGATTTGGGGGAATTTACCAAAATAAGACAGTGCTGGAGTACAGGCTCATACTCGAATCCAAGAGAGATACTGACGTCAGCATATCATGAATCTGATTAATTAAATTACCTTTATGCTGTTTCCTCCCTGTGTTATAGATAAAAATGGAGTACTATAGGAAACCCTGATGGTGTAGTGGTTAAGTGCTGTGGCTGTGAACCAAAAGATCAGCAGTTCAAATCCAAATCCTTGGAAACTCTATGGGGAGTTGCTATGAGTTGGAATCAACTCGAAAGCAATGGGTTTGGTGTTGGTTATACATATAAACAAAGTCACAGACCTTTTACATGTTTGTTTAAAAATTACATGATATAATTAGAAGACATGACCAAACTACATAAGCTAACTGCTAAATTACTTAGTACTAATTATATGTGCTTTTTTTTTTTTTTTTTTTAATTATATGTGCAAGGTTTCTTCAGGAAAGTAAGGGATCAATTTGATTTGGAGCAAAGGAAAACAGTCATAAAAGTAGATGGAATTTTAATCAAAGATTAAGGATTCTCTAAGATTTTAATTTAGCAGACAAGATCCAGGTAAAAAAGAAGAGTGTAGCATAGGTACAGAGGTTTTAAAAAAAAAATTAAGCGTGGCTACAAAGAGTATAGGTAAATAGCCTCATGAAATAAAAGTGAGTTGGTAAATGCAGATCAAATTAAATCCTTAAATGAGTGTGTATGGAATGCCTACCGTGTGGGAGGCAGTGTGAAAAACCACTTCATGTGTTTGAATCTTACATGGTCAACATGTGGGCATTACTGTTTTGTTTTTAAAAAAATAATAATAATAAAGAAAAATCATCAAGAGAGCAATATATTAATCCTCCTTCCATGATGGTGAAAGTTTACAGAGGAAAATAGTTTCTCATTAAACAATTCACAGGGGAAATCAGTACTATTTGACCAAGGGAAAGGGAGACACTTAGTGCAATACAAGGAAAAAAAAAAAGTCAATCACAGTAAATACTATACTATAGCCTATATAACCATACAAGAGCAGTAAAAACAAATAATAGCTTATAAGCAGATACATAGACAGATATGTATGCTGTATAGGGGAAGGAGGGCATAAAGGAGTACACCCATGAATATACATATGTTAGGCTTTGGATATTTTTACGTACATATTTGTATGTACAGAATGTCTATTCATATACACTGTCTTTGCAATTGCCTTTCATTCATGGCAAAACTGGACAATGAAAAAGGAAGATAGAAGAAGAAATGATGCGTTTGAATTGTAGTGTTGGTAAAGGTTATTGAATATACCATGGACTGCCAGAAGAACAAACAAATAAGTCTTAGAAGGAATGCTTCTTCAAAGTGAGAAGCTCACTTATTTTGGACATGTCATCAGGAAAGATGAATCGTTCCAAAAATCATCATATTTCGTAGACAGTCAGCGAAAATAAGGGAAACCCTCAATGAGATGGATTAACACAATAGCCACAGCCATGAACTCAAAGATACCAAGATCATGAAAATGGCACAGGACCAGGCAATATTTCATTCTGTTATATGTAAGGACACCATGAGTCAGAGCCAGCTCTGCAGCAACTAACAACAACCCATAGTTATTAGATATTATAAGTTTCCTTTATGGTTAAAAATCTCCATTGTCTTAAGCAATCCATTTGTTGCGGAAAACTAACTTGTGGAGTTTGTAGCTGCTAAGAATTTTCTCCTTCAAGAGCCTGTATTATCTGTTGAAAAGATCAGGTCCTGTGAGGTCTGACATGGGACTTCTGTTTTCACCAGGCACACAGAGGGCCCTGTTGCTCTCGGCAGAACTCCAATGCTTCCCCACCTCCAATGTGTCCAGTCCAGAAATACACCCTGACGTAAGCTTGGGTCTTTGTGGCTAATGTTTGTAAACCATGCTAACTCCACAACAAAGCCTCGGTCTCCTCTGGGGTTTCAGGTGGATAATAGTGTATCAGGATTGTGGATCGGTTGATTACACTCCTCATGTCAAGGCAGACTACATGCTGTGTGCAGGTTGTGTGTTTTCACTTTTGTACTGCAAAAGCTCTGCATTCCTTCTACTCCTGGCCCATATTTGGTGTAACAGTGCTTTTCCTGTGGGGCTGCTGCTGTTGCTGGTGGCATAGCTCTCAGTGTTACCCAGGGCTGGTGGTGCTCATCAGTTGTGGGGACCAGGGATCAGGTAATGTTCTCTAGTTTCTGCACAGGAAAACTGACCGCCTTCAAGTGAGGGGACATTACCCACTAAGGAAAGGACAGCCACCAAACTTCCCTTGAACTCTTTCAGCATTGCTTCCTGAATGTCAGCCCGCATGTAAGGAAAAGCAAAGTTTCAACTGGGATTCCCTCAAGATTGCTCAAAGCTTTGCCTTCAAGTAACATCAATTTATGTGTCATTGCTGGACTTATGACAAGTTTCAGGAGTCATTATATCCAGATTATAAAGCATGAATCTAATCTTTAGATTCCTATGAATCAACTACCAATGTTTGGGGACAAGTCATAAGTAAGAGTCTCATCAGGTCAGCATTTTGAAGCATGCTTTGTAGTAGATTTCCCATCATTTCCGGGTTTGCTATGAGTTGTCACAGAATCTAGCTTTGTGTACAAGAGTTTGGATGTGTATAAACCCAAGCTCTTTGCACCTAACATTCATCCAAAGCCACCTAATCCACAAGAATTCCTCTTTGTAGAACCAAATGTAGAGTTGCTACAAAGAGCTGATGGTACTTGTGGCAATATGACTTTTGGGTATGTGTTTGTTGAGGTAACCAATTATGATATCTGTTTTTATTTTTTTATCTTTTAAAAAAATTTTAGTGTGGTAAAAATTTGACAGACTTTTCTTATGTATACAATTCAGTGACACTGATAACATTAATCCTTTTTTTCAACTATTACCAGTATCTGTTTCCATATATTCCATCACCATTAACAAATACTCAATGCTTCCTTTCCCCTTTCCTCCTGCCTCTGGTAACCACTAATAAAATGGTCTCTATACATTTGCCTATTCTAGGTATTTCAAATGAGGTCATGCAATATTTGCTCTTTGTGACTGACTTACTTCACTCAGCATGATGTTTTCAAGGTTCATCCATTTATCAGGACTTCATTTCTCTTTGTAGCTGTGCAATATTCCATTGTATGTATATATCACATGTTGTTCATCCATTCATCTGTTGATGGACATTTAGGTTGTTTCCACCTTTTGGCTTTTGTGCCTAGTGCTGCTTTATTGTCTGCCCTGGAGAATCCATTGTGACTCCATTGTGTGTCCATGCTTGTTGAAGAACCAGCAAAAAACAACACAATTTGTCAGCCCTGTATTTTTCCCTTGCACTACAAAATAAAGTTGGTCTAGGCACTGTGAACTCTGCCTTCTCCTCTGGGATTGTCACTGCATTCTTTAAATTTGGGCTCTGCAGAGGTGGCTTCTACAGAGCATAGTTATCAGTGAGCCAGGCCATCCAGGAGAGGGCAGAGAAGAAGTAGACAGTACCGGTTCAATGCCAGGGAAATCGGGGGTAAGATCATGTCCCCTGCCATATTGAGGGGAATAATGGCAGTTCCAATGGGAGCCATGGGGATTGGTATGTGCTCCAGTGCAGGCTGCCTTGGGGCTGTCAGTGGCCACAGTCCCAATTATGGTTAATGGATGAGTTAACCTGAATAAACAAAGTCTTTTTGAGCACCGTATCATCATACTCTGCTACTGGTATAAAAAAAAAAAAAAAAAAATTTTTTTTTTTTTTAAAGACATTAAATAAGTTTTAGTGGATTTAATTTATGGTCTAATCATTATCAATAATTTTGGAAGAGTACTTTATGGAAACTGAAAAACTATCCCAGACTTTTCCCCTGTCTCTTGCAGACATTAACCTTCATCTCTACCAACTTTCCTGTTCTTCTCAGGGTATTTCTGGGACCTTCTGCAGAAATTCCAAACTCTAAGCTTTCGACTGCTTCTCTGCAGGGATGCAACCCTGGCACAAACTGTATAGCTTCATACACAATACACACACACACACACACAGAGTACTGAGACTTCATTATTTCTCTCAGGTTTCTGGTATCACATCACTCAGTCCAAGGGTTGTTCCTCCAGGACTTTGGATTATCTCATTTTCCCCTGCTTCCTTAAGGAGAAGGGATGGGGCACATGAGCTTGGCCCCTTCAGGCTGCTTACAGGTTCAGGCTATTTCTACCTGGGAATGGCAGGACACTATAGGGTAGTGATCGATTATTAAAGAGCCAAAAACCATTGCACAGGACTTGTGGAAGGAGATGTTCAACAGGAGGACCAAGAGGTTAGATTGTAGTAATGATCAGAAGCAAGGAGTGAAAGTTCTGGGCGTTCCTGTGGGATTATCAGTTACAAAGTAAATCACATGCCTTAAAATGAGGAGAGATTCTGAGCCTAGGTTTATATTCTTGTATGTTTCTAGCTTCTGTGGATTTATCTTCACCCACCAGGCTCCAGCAAACTTTAGCTGCTCCACATCTGTCCAGCAAATCTACTTGTTGCCCCTGCTCTATCCTGGATTCACACAATGTGTTGCTCATGTCTTCCTAGTGCCAGAAACATGAAAATCCCAACCTGGGGTCTCCCTTGTCCATTTCCATGCTGCCCCGTCACTTGAATGTGCAGATTTTGGGTCTCTCTCTGCTCCACAATCTGGAATCTCAGGTTTCCCTTGCCTTGCTCCCTAAGCTTCTGTAACTATACCAACTCTAGTGCCTGTTCTTGTCTTGGATCCCAACACAGTCTCCACAATCCTAGACCAGGTCACCATTTTATGTTGCTCAGACTTCTTCAAAACCTCCTCTCCCATGTTACTGCCTCCAGTGTTGCTGTGACCTGAACTTCCAGTACACGAAGATTATAGTCATTATTCCGAAGCAAAATCCAATCTTATTTCTGTTCTGCTTAAAATATTTCAATGACTTCCCGTTAACCTCAGGATAAAACCAAAAATTTTAACAACTTTGCCCAAACCTGTATGATCAGAGCTTTGCAAACTTTTCTGCTTCCTCCCTTTCCCTTCCTGAACTAGCCACAATGATCCCACTTGCACTACTACAAACATTCGACAAAATCTTTCATTTCATGGTATGTACTAGGTGTTCTCTCTGCTTGGGTCTAACTAATTCCCACCAACTTTTTAGACTAGTTCGTTTCCTTTGGGAAGCTTAATCTGATTCCTCAAAACTTTCTTAGCTCCTCCTTCTTTATATTCTCACAGTTCCCTTCCGTCTCTCACACAGCATTCATCACACTAGGTTGTATTTGCCTTGCTTCTGTATTTATTTCCTGTCAAGGTGTAGCTCCAGAACTTAAATGGCTGTATTTATGCTCCCCACCACTAAATGCCTAGCACACATCACAGAGGCTGGTACACACTAGATACTCAAGCACTCTGTTTTCAATACTGAGCTTTTAGCAAGAGTTCAAGAAGAAAATATACACAAATAAATTTTTCTCATACATAAAGTGTTTACAATGTTAGGTATGATTACTAGCAAAGGTGTCCATCATTCCTGCTAGACACTGGGCTCAAAGATGAAAGGTACACTGGCTTATTTGTTTCTGTCAAAGAAGGTCTATATTTGATAATAGTTTATTTAAATAGTGATTCATATAAAATAGATGAAGAAATGGAGACTCCGAGAGGTGAAGCGCTCTGCCCAGAATCACGGCACTAATTTTAGGTAGGTGATGGGTACTTAAATATGGCAAGAGAATGATGGTGGGGAGGCAGTGAGAACCTACATTTGTATGTGTGCTCATTTCTCTCTCAAGCTACACTCAATCTTACAGTGATTACTGGAGTCCCATCTACCATAGCCAATCACCTCCACACAAGACCTGGCCTGTATTGACAGATGTGAGAGGGCGATTCTCTAGGGCTCCAAATCTGTACTGTCATAGGCTTCTGGATACCTGGGCACTTTCTCCTTATGCTGTTTCTTCATCAACCTCAGTGACTATGTTTGAGAAATCTGTACTCAACATTCTGATATAGTGCCAGTTACCCCTCAGATGGCCTCTTTTCCCTTTGAGCACAACAGTCGGTATCAGGATCTGGGACTGAGGGTAGCTCGATGATTATATGGAGTGCGGAAACGATCTCCTTCCCTTTCTAAGCCACCGCAGGGCTTTGCGAAACTCAAATTCACAATCATATTCATCTCTTTCTGAAACCTCTAGTCTTTTAAATGACCTAGATTTAAAAAAAAAAAGAAAAACATTAAATGTTTATGGCTTTGACTAATTAACATGGGAAAACACTAACTTTCTGGTTTTCTGCCTCTCACTGAAACTTTATTCCTAAACTTTGGTAAACATTGAATTCATGACAAGGTTTTGGCTTAACTAGGAATCGCTATGACTAGACTTCATTGCACAAGCCCCTGAGATTTTGAGAACATGACACAACTTTTTCCAACCCAATTATGCCATTTTGCGCTACCTTCCAAAGGCCTTCTTGAGTCATTTTGAGGTAAATTGTGCAAACCATGAGTTTGCACTTTTCACAATCCCTGACACAACCTAGCTACCAAAACATATTTTTTGAGTATAAGTGAATCTCATAAACACGTTATTGGTTTGCAGCAGCTTTTGGCACCTTTCCTTGTCAACCAATGGTAAGCCCGCCCATTTGCACTCACTATTATTAACTCATGTGAGAGACTGTGCATTGTCAACTCAACATCCTCCCTTCTAGCATCTTCTTGTAGAGGAGAAGTTAGGAAATGTAACTCCAGAATCCCTTCCCTGTCTAGCTCCCAGTACATTTTTTCCAGTGAGAGGGACTGTGAGATATGAAACACAGAAGAGAGAAAGAGTTCATCATCCTACATAGATGGTTTACAGCAGATGCTGGACAGATGTGAGATTCTCAGCAGCTTCTCTACAAGGCCCTAGACCCACCAGCTTTGCCTATGCAGACTGAGACAAGTGATGAGATTTCTCAGAGGTTTTGACAATTATAGCAATTTCCTACAAAGCTCTTACCACCCACTTCAATGATTCAGGCTGAGGTCTTGACGTATTCTTACCCAACCTTCCAGCTCAGCTTCTCAGACCTTCCCTGATTTTCAAATGTTAGCATAAGCCCTTATACTGACATTAAACTCTTTATTCCTGGAAATTCACAGTGCCTCTGTTTTCCTGACAAAATATCCATTGATACAGCTGCCACCTTGATAAGAGCGTAAAATTTGTCCTATTATTCCAATCTTTCCAAATGGTATGGGTTTCTCAATGTACAACAGCTTTAAATTTGGTAGTGGCCTTGCTGGGGCAATAGAGGAAGAAGAAAAAGGAATAACTAGAAAAGCCTTTTGAGTCCATTCCCTGTCTATTGTGTCTGCCCTCTTTGGCTTTAGGCTGATGTTTCTTTCCCATAGAGGACCCTGCCATCTTTCCACACTCAATGAGAACTTTCCAGTATTTATGTCTAGTTCTGAGATCTGTTATCTTCCCTCTACACTTTGTGCAATCTTCAGGTTTAGGTTTTTCTTCTCTTTCAAGATCATAGTCCTGTCTTAATTCTTCACCTGTGTTCTCCTTTCATCTTGCACACATGTAAGCCATTCTCCAAGGAGAAATTCCAGACACCTCCTTATTGAATGTTTCTTTGTTTTTACTCTGCTTATTTGCCTAAAGTTTATAAGGCAAATCTAGATACTTGATTTCTTTTTTCATGTGTTAGAAATTTTACTGTGCAAAATAATGCATGCTCACAATGGGAAGTGAAACAATCCAAATGCATATAAATGCAAAACTCAGAAAAATATTCTATAATCTCTTCTATACCTAATCCATACACTTTATTGAGTTATTAACCTACTCTCTATGTTTCCCCTTTCTCCATTCTCATGAAAACAGAAATGCCTATGTTGGGCATTTCTCATCTCATTGTAGAGTGTTTTTTTAATGAGGCTATTCTGTTCACAGTGCCCTGCTATTTGCTATTTTTTATTTATACAAAAAAATGTGCAACCTGCCAGTTCCACAGAAAAATCTTTAACTCAATTTTTTAAATTGTATTCTGTAGTATGGTTGCAACTAACCCCTACCAATAAATATTTAAGTGGTTTCCACTATTTTTCTCTCCTGTGAATGCCCGCTGTGTATCTTTACACATACTACCTTACACAGCCGTCCTAGAGTCTTCTGTTTTCACATAGAAGTAGACTTTGGCATTTGAACTGATAGCCTTACTGATTAGCTAGACTGACAATCCCACTGCTGCTGTGAATGATTTTCAAAGTTGTATACAATTGGAACTCAGATTCTGCAGGCCCAGCCACACTTAACATTTTCCTAGTCTTTGAGTTTTCCTGCCTCTAAACTTCTCTGTCCCAAAAATCACCCTTGTACTTCATCCCAAGAGGAATTATCGTCTTAATAGTCCTAGTACTATCACTTGGTAGGTATGTAACCTGGAGAGGATAAGTAAGGAATTTCTCTCTGTGTATTTCACATCCAGCTATTAAATCTCTATGTACCTTAGGCAGGTTGAGTTGAAACATGCTTGTCCTTAGTCTTTCCAGCCACTGTGCACACCGTCAGAGCTTTCTTCATGCCTCAGCCCTACTCAAAGTCTTCAGTGGCTGTTGCTCTGATAGGATAAATTCCAAGCCTCTCAACCTGGGCTCCTCACATCCTGTAGATCCAAATGACTTTCCACCTTTGCAATATGCTCCTACCAGGCTGCCCCAGGCTGATCTCCTCACTCTCACCTGCTCATGCCATATTTCTCTCTACTGCAGGTTTGCTCATTCTGACCTTAATATCAATTCTCAGTAGTCTGTGGTAACCTCTGGTTTCAAATATAATGACCTTTCCTCGGTCTTCATTCTCAACCTCTCTATGGCATTCTACAGAGCACAATCTTCCTTCTTGAAGTGCCTGCATTAGCCTGAATGATGTTACACTGTGGATTATAGAGTCCAGGTTCATGACAGATCCTAAGAAGATCCTTTTATAAATACTGATTGCTGGGTCCCTCCTAGACAGAATAAATCCAATCTCTGAAAGTAGAGAACTGAGATCTTTTAAAACCTCCTAGAGGATCATGACGTACCTCGTCAACGGATCTGGGTATGGTGTCCACCATACCACTGGAGTACTGCTAATCTCTGGTTCCTTCATTCCTTCTTGCCCTCAGTCAGTTAAATTTTGAGTTACCTTTCTCTTCTCCCTGTCCTACCATGACAAGCCAGACTCCACATTTTGGCGACTTTCCACCCCTTCTCACTTCCCAGCCCCACTAGTCCTTCCATCCATTACAGACCTTTTATCATTTCATCCAAGTGGTAAAGAACTTCTGTATTTATTTTCCTCCTTTGGGGTTCCTCTCATCCCTTCCAAACATTTATTCAACACATACTGACAGCTTACTAATTCAAGGAACTGTATTAGGTATTAAGTGTTTTATCTCTCAAAGCACTGCCTTTTATGCCTTATCCAAATCAAAAAAAAAAAAAGGATAGTTTGGGGGATTTAGGGTAAAATAAAGGTTTTAAACTCTGACATGAACATCAGCTAAATCGTCACAGTCTGTCTTTCAGTGCAGAGAGTTAATTACTAAAGTATGCAGATACGATTGACCTACGTTTTTTCCATATGTTTTAAGTGGAGATAAAGAGGACCCTCAGAAGATTAGAGGATCTTTATATCCAGGAGCTCAATCCTCTAACCTTGAGAAATTTATTTAACTTTTTTGGGCCTTACTTTTTTAAGTAGTAATTTGAAGAGAATAATTTTGTCTCTGACAACCTTACAGGGTTGTTGTAAGGATCCAATGAGTTAATGTATGTGAAAGCGTCCTGAAAACTACACGTATCAAATTTTGTTGTTGTTAGGTGCCATCAAGCTGGTTCCAGCTCATAGCAATTCCGTGTGGCATAGTAGAACTATCCCATAGAGTTTTCTAGGTTATAATCTTTATGGAAACAGATCACCAGGTCTTTCTCCCATGCAGCAGCTGGGTTCAAACAGATGTGTAGGTTAAAACTACTGTTCCTTTAAGCCAAGTCATAGTCATTTCCTCCAATCAATGTCAGAGTAGTCAGGAGATTTGGATGTTTTACCACACCACTTACATACTATTTGTTCTAAACTCATCTTGTTTACCCTTACTTAAGAATTTCCACACCTTTATGATTAGCAATCCAACAGAATGCAGAAATTATTGAACAATATCATTAACATCACACACAAGTAAAATTTTGCTGAAGATAATTCAGAAGAATTTGCAGCAGTACGTCCACATAATTCAATCCAGTGTCATGGATTGAATTATATCCCCCCAAAAATGTGTATATCAACTTGGTTAGGCCATGATTCCCAATATTATGTGCTTGTCCTCCATTTCATGGTTGTAATTTTATGTTAAGAGAATTAGGGTGGGATTGTAACACTACTCTTACACAGTTCACCTCCCTGATCCAATGTAAAGGGAGTTTCCCAGGGGTGTGGCCTGAACCACTTTTTGTCTCTTGAAAGGGAGGTAGACAAAGAGTTGAAGACATCATACCACCAAGAAAACAGCACTGGGAGCAGAGCGTGTCCTTTGGACCCAGGGTACCTACACCTGAGAAGCTCCTCGACCGGGGAAAGATTGAGGACGAGGACCTCCTCCAGAGCCCACAGAGAGAGAAAGCCTTCTCCTGGAGCCAATGCCCTGAATTTGGACTTTTAGCCCACTTACTGCAAGGAAATAAATTTCTCTTTGTTAAAGCCATCCACTTGTGGTATTTCTGTTATAGCTACACTAGATAACTAAGGCACACAGGAAACTGCTAGAAATTCAAGCTGAATTTGGAAGAGGACGTGGAACAAGAGTATCATTGCTGATGTCAGATGGATCTTGGCTGAAAGCAGAAAATGCCAGAAAGTTGTTTACCTGTGTTTTATTGACTATACAAAAGCTGTGTGGATCATAACAAATTATGGATAACATTGCAAAGAATGATAATTCCAGAACACTTACTTGTGCTCATGAGGAACCTGTGCATAGACCAAGAGGGAGTTGTTCAAACAGAACAAGGGGATACTGTGTGATTTAAAATCAGGAACTTGTGTGTCAGGGTTTTACCCTTTCACTATACTTACTCAATCTGTACGCTGAGCAAATAATTCGAGAAGCTGAACTATATGAATAAAAACGTGGCATCAAGATTGGAAGAAGACTCATTATCAAATTGTGATGACACAATCTTGCTTGCTGAAAGCAAAGAGGAATTGAAGCACTTACTGATGAAGACAAAAGACTGTTACAGCCTTCAGTATGGATTGTACTTTGACATAAAGAAAACAAAAATCCTCACAACTAGACCAACAAGCAACATCATAATAAACAGAGAAACGATTGATGTTATGAAGAATTTCATTTTACTTGAATCCTCAATATATGACAATGGAAGCAGCAGTCAAGAAATCAAACAACATATTACATTGAGCAAATCAGCTGCAAAAAAAAAAAAAAAACCTTTTTTCAAGTGTTAAAAAGCAGAGATGTCACTTTGAGTATTAAGGTGTGTCTGACCCAAGCCATGGTATTTTCAGTAGCCTCATATGCATGCAAATGCTGGGCAATGAATAAGAAAGATCAAAGAATAACTGATGCTTTTGAATTACAGTGTTGGTGAATAATATTGAATATATCATGAACTGCCAGAAGAAGGAACAAGTCTCTCTTGGAGGAAGTACAGCCAGAATGCTCCTTAGAAGCAAGGATGATGAGACTTCATCTCAAGCACTTGGGACAATTTATCAAGAGCGATTATTCCCTGGACAAGGACATCATACTTGGTAGAGAGTCAGTGAAAGAGAGGAAGACCCTCAATGATATGGATTGACACCGTGGCTGCAACAATGGACTTAAGCACAGCAACAATTCTGAGGATAATGCAGGACTTGGCAGTGTTCATTCTTTTGTGCATAGGGTTGCTATCCGTCGGAACCAACTCAACAGCACCTAACAACGGCAACAGTGATTAAATAATGAGTAATCCCAAACAAAAAATTCCCCCTGCAGCACCCATGCCTTAATCATTTCACATTCTCACTTCCCTTGATAAAATCTATCAAGTAGAACCTTAGACCTATTGTAAGCTTATAAAAATAAAAAAATTTTCTTTTTTTTTATAGTCTGGCTCAAATGTAGCTAGCTTTAAGCTATCTAAATGCATTCATGTTGTACTAAAAAATTGCCCCATAAATTCTCCAAGGCTGTAAGTCTTTACAGAAGCAGAACCGCCTATCTTTTGGTTAGCAGCCAAGCACTTAACCACTGTGCCACCAGGGATCCTCATATTGTACTAGAAACCCGAAACGTTAGTTGAGCTTTTTTTCCAACTCTACTTCCAGTTCATCCTTTTACCCTTACAGATAGCATTTTATTTTTCCTTT
The DNA here is from genome assembly GCF_024166365.1 of Elephas maximus indicus. Lineage (NCBI taxonomy): Eukaryota > Metazoa > Chordata > Mammalia > Proboscidea > Elephantidae > Elephas > Elephas maximus. The sequence continues at coordinate 87,079,622 of NC_064819.1, read as the reverse complement.
TTGTCTAATTTCTTATTTGTCCCAAGTTCTGCACCAAGTTCTGCCCTAAGCATGAAGAATTTCGTCTAAATTATAAAGCTATTTATTTATAGAAATGTCAATGGGAATACTTTTTTTTCTAATATTGATACGAATTTATCCATTCTTATTTGAGTACTCATTCAATAAACATTTATTAGCACTCCAAAAAAAAAGAAATACGAACCCGTTGGCTTCGAGTTGATTCTGACTCATAGTAACCCTGTAGGACAGAGTAGAACTGCCCCTTAGAGTTTAAAAGGAACAGCTGGTGGATTTGAACTGCTGACCTTTTGGTTAGCAGCTGAGCTCTTAACTGCTATGCCACCAGGGCTCCAAATAGCACTAGACCGGAGGAAAAACAATTGCAGTTTTTCTACTGAAGAAATGTTCTAGATTATCAGGGGTAGCAAATGACTTTTTTTTCAAACTTGCTAAATGCCATGGGAGGAGCAGACAAGGATTTCTGGAGGACGTGTGAGAGACACCTGACACAGATTAGTGGGGTGGAACAGCTGCTCAAATTAAGTTTATTGGGGGATATGACCCTTAAGATAGACACTTATGTGATTAGCTGTAGTTACAAATGTAAAAGCATAGTGGAAGCAACATTTTAGGTAACCAAAAGGAGCCACAAAGCAAACTTTTTCAGAACTTACAAGTAATTTAGTGTAGATAAAACATAGAGTACAAGCAAGAGAGAAAATGAAGGTGGACATGTTCACCAAAAACTTTAGACTTTAGTAAGCCAGGAAGAAGAATTCAAGGATTTTAAGTAGAAAATTACTACAAACTTAGGAACCTGATAAAGGGTTAATCTAACCACAGCAGGCCATAACCACAAAAGGCCAACTTGTTTGTCAGAATCTATAGGACTTGAAACAATACAAAACTATATCAAAGTGGTAGAGCAGAGTGCTCTAACTGGTTCAGTGGACAGTGGATGTGCATTCGAAAAGGAAATAACAATTTACCCCAGAAAGCGAGTTAAAGATCTGCCCAATATCACACTTAACCCACATAACAAAAAAACAACTATCAGAACCTCTGAACCAAAAGACCAAATTGTTATGTAAGAAAAAAAAGAAAAGGTCACACAATCATGATCTCAGTTTTTTGTCTTTTCTTTAACCAGTCATAGTCTGTAAGTAATTTACTCTTAGGTACATATTCCAATGACTGCAAAGGGCATCTTGAAAAACCCTTGCAATGAACCAGCATCTGCAGGAATTATATAAAACTTACCTATAGATTGTAGTTTTTCGGATTTGGGTCTGTTTGTAGCCTGAGTGCTTGCAGCCAGTTTCCCATTCTTGTTTTCTGATATCTCACAACAAAATCTCTTTATTGCAGACGGCTTTGGTGAAACTTGTTACAAATTGGTGCTGCGTGAACAGGGTCTTCATTAGCAAATTCCTCATTGGATCTCCAGGAGACCTGAAGTGCTTGTTGGTGCCACAGTGGACCCATTGTGTTTTGCTTCTTGCACTCCCCGCCCCCTTGAGAGATCCTCTGACTGAGGTAAGCACTATCGAAGTACAAACTTTATTGCCTTTCTGCATAATAGGAGACATTATTATGACATATTTCTGTAAACCGTTTTGGCACCTTTTGTTTGAAGCTTCATTTTGCGAGCTCCATCTGGAGCTCTTTTGGTAAAACTTCAGTTCTTGATTTTATGGTTGTATTTTTCTTTTCTGTCTCCCTTTCTGTGTTAGCTAACAAAAGCAAGGAAATAATAATAACAGCAGTGACAAAAGCGCCCCATCTGGGACCCCTGCTGCCTCCATGGTTCAAAACTTTGATGCCACTGCCGGTCAGTATTTAGAAAAAGAGCACAAACTCACTAAGGACCATGAGGCTGAACAGTGGCCCTGTGGGGAAGCTTTGATTTGGTAAGATATTATTATATTTGAGAAAGTCAAGGATCTTGTGTAAAACAACTACAGTGGGAATTTTTTTATAATAGGTATTTGAGACATCTGAGGACTGCAGTCTCTTCAGGTTCTCCTGGACCTGGCAGCAACCAAAAAAGCTGCCCTTCTTGATAACCTTCATAACACCCATTCAGTACAGATTAGCTTTTAGAAGGTCTATATATTTAAAGGATTTATAGTCATTTAATATAGTGGTGTATGTACATTTAAGGGAAATATAAGAGAGATTAAATGTTTGAAATATTAGTGTAACTTGCAGCCCAAGCAAAGAAGAGACTCAAACCAAAAAGAAAATAAAACCAGACATACAAACGGAAAAAATATATATTGCTATCAAATGTAATGATCTCTTAAGAGTCCATAACTATTTTCAATGCACTTAGATTATTGAACTTAGTGAATGACCTAACACATCATCTAACATTATTTTAACTTTTACTAAGAGAAAGGACAAATTTTCCAAATCCAAGAGTATTGGGTGGAATAGCTTGACTGTATACATCAGGAACACAGAACTTACATTGTCTCTGAGTTTTTTTTTTTTTTTTTTTGTGGGCTGACAAACTCTTTCTGAAAGCGACTCTAAAAGTAGAAGTCAAGGACATCAATGATATCCTGTCGTTGCTGTTGTGTGCCATTGATATTAAACATATTTTATGTGTGTTATTGCTGTATTGTTCTGATTGGGAAAATACATAATTATCCAGTAAATCATCTAGTGGCTTCTCCCCCTTCTCATTCCAAGAATTATGAAGTGATTAGAGAAAACAGAGTTCCTGGGTGTTGGAAACAGGTCTGTGGGAACAGTTCTGTTCTGAAACACATGAGGTCACGATAGTCGATTGGACACAGCTGGTTTTTTAGATGAGAAAATACTAGGTTACTTTTAGATTTCCGTAATGTATCCTTCTAAATCTATCTAGATTGGTTTCAATTATTAAATAATGTGATCTTTTAAAGAAAGATATCAGATCATAAAAATATTAAAGTTTATTTCATAAGTCATCACATTTTCCTATAAAAACTTAAATATCATGATAACTGGAAATAAAAGATTTGCATATTTTATGAAATACTACTACACACAAATATCACCACAACTCACAAAATTCACATAAATTCCATGATACAACAAATCCATTTCAAAAGCCTGTTTATCTCAGATTGGTTATATTCTCTTTCCATGCAAATTCAGATCTTCATGGGATATACGTTTCATGAATGAAAAATTGATGAATAAGATTGTATTGTCACCTTTAATCCCTTGAATTTGTGTCATCTCTCCAGTGAATCATGTTAAAGAAGTAATCCACTACAGTAACAAAGACCTTTTACTCAAAATTCTGATATCAAGTTCCACTGAACAAAGAGTAAATTGTTTCACGTGCCGCTTATGACAATCAGTGTCTTATAAATTGCAATCCAAAAAATGTCTGGATGGTTTTATAAAATATTGAATACACAAAATCATTCTTCATGTAATATACAAATTATAATGTATATGAAACCATTCATTAATGTCTGTGTTAGTGAAGATCCAAGCATGAGCAATGAAAACACAAAACTAGATGACCAAAGCAGTTTCCATAGGGCTGGAGAATTCATTCAGTGTACGCAAGTTTATATTTACATCTGCTGTATTTTTATTTCACTCAAATATGAAAATTCCCTGTGACCTTTTCTCTCTGAAGACATCCCAATAATGACAGTTTAAAAGAGCTAAGTAGAACAATTACAATATTGTTTTTAACCACAAAAGTTTTCCACACAGGATTTATTATGTTAACTGATCTCTATGATCTAGGAATTACTTGCCTCAGCAAAAACTAAAGATATTTAGAAAATGTATTTCACTGCCTTATTTACTCTAATATTTTTCTATGATTTCCATTTCCTCTTCATTTTTGAAGATTCATAGGCAGCTCTCACCAACTTCTTTAGTGCATCCTTCATGTCCTTATTCCTCAAGGTGTAGATGAGGGGGTTGAGACTTGGAATGACAATGGTGTAAAAGAGGGTGAAGAACTTGCCCTGGTCTTTGGAGGCACTGTTACCTGGCTGTAGGTACATGTAGATGACAGTTCCATAGAAGATGGACAGCATAGTGAGATGAGATCCACAGGTATTAATTGCTTTTCTTTGGCCTGCTTTTGGCTTCATTCTCAGCACAGCATTGGCAATGAAACCATAGGATATAAGAATAAGGAGGAGGGGTGTAAGGACAAAGACAATGCCTAAAGCAAACACAGACATTTCAACAGTTGTGGTGTCTATACAAGCTATTTTGACCATAGCTGGCAACTCACACAAGAAATGATCCAGAAGATTGTTTCCACACCTAGGTAAATTCAGTGTGAGTTTACATAATACCACAGAAGAGGCCAAACTAATACCCCAAACCGTGATGATCATCTTGAGACAAAGATGTGGGTTCATGATTACCAAATAAAGCAAGGGTTTACAAATAGCTATAAAACGATCATAGGACATAACAGCCAGGAAAAGGCACTCAGTGGAGCCCATACACATATTAACACAGATTTGAATGACACAACCCACATAGCTGATGGTCTTATCAGGACCCCAAGAGTAAACCAACATCTGAGGTATGATGCTGGTGGTAAAACACAGATCTAGGAAAGATAAATTCCTGAGGAAAAAATACATTGGTGTGTGCAGATGGGAATCCAGGAGAGATGCAAGAATGATGGCTGTGTTACCCACCAATGTAATTAAGTAGAAGATAGTGACAACTCCTGACAGGACCATCTCCAGTTTGGGATGATCAGAAAAGCCAAGCAGAATAAAACCATGTACAGAAGTATAATTGTTTTGAACCATGGTCCTTCAATGCCTAAACCAAAAAAGCGGAGAAAAAGAAATTTGTCAACACAAACTACCTTAATAGTTTAATGAAATCCAGACCTAAACAAAGGGAGAATTTATACCAATAATTTTAAAAAAACAATGAATAGAAAATATTGCATTCAAGAAATCTGGTATTTGTTGCAGATTCTTTTACGATGAAGAGTTCAGTGTCATATTTTATCTATGTGACCTTCAGGAGTTCACTGTTAAACTCAGGGTCTGAATATTTTTACCAGTGGATTTGAGAGTCTTCAATAGATATGGTTCTAAAATAACATGGCTCTTATTCTTTGTAAAACTAGTAAGTTTAATATAATGAACAATTCTTTTACTTCATCAGAGAATGCACCTATAAAATCTAACTATTTGGCTAATGTCAGAATAAGGAAAAAAGCATTCCTCATCTCCCGTATCGTAGTGCATAGCATATTTGATCTCCAAGGTTGTTGTGTAAGAAATCTGGCATTTCTCCTTGGCACTTTCATCTACCTCATTCCTAATAACTAAGTTATCGTCAAAACTGGTAAAGTTGAATGCAAAAATATACATTAATGCTCCTCTCACTTTTTAAATTTTCCACCACTACTATTCTAATCGAAACTACTATCATCTCTCTAGATTCTGGTAATAATCTTCTATCCTTACATTCAGTCTTATGCCTTGTTACAAGATTTAATAAGATTACATCCTCCATGGGCTTAAAACTGGTCAATGACTTCCACTACATTTAAGAAATACTCAAATTCTTGAAGTTGGTTGAGATGAACCTGCCTGGCCTTATTCTCATGTCACAAATCCATAGTAGCTCTCCTTGTTTTTTTTTGTTTTTTTAAATAGGTCAAACTCATTCCTATTTGAAGTCCCTGAAATCATTCCACTATTTCTATGGCAAACTCTTACTCATTCTTTAGGCCAGCATTTAAGAGTTTCTTTCTCAAAGAGGAACCTCCTGAGCCCATCATCTCTTTTTGCTCTATATCTTTTATCAAGCATAGGGAACTCCAAGAGAAAGCCAATATAGCATGGACTTTAAAAGCATGGTCACAGAGCTTTTGTTCATGTCTCTTCTCTGCCATTTATTGAACTGTGTGGCCCCAGGCAAGTTACATAACACTCTTGGGCTAGGTTTTCTCATCTGTAAAAATGGGACAATAAAAATACATAAAGTTGGGGTGAATATTGAATAAGTTTTTTTAATATATGTGAGGTGCTTAGAACAATGTCTGTAACACAGTATGTCTTAATAATCATTAGTTACCAAAATTATTATAAGAAAAAATTATAATCATGCACCATGTAGGTAAATGTTTGTTTAACCTTCCCCCTGTATCACTCTTTGAGTTTTAAAAGGAGACGTGATGGCCAGTGTTCTTCCCTCCATCCTTGGCCCCTAAAGCAGACACCCGAAATATATTTTTTAATAAATGAAAAGTTAAGTCACACCATGAATAATATTGAAAAATTACTGAAAGTAATTAGTTAATATTTTCTTTATAAATTTTGATTGGCATCTTGCAAAGTTACCTGAATGGGTGATAGAAGGGAGTAGACAAATGGAAAAGGCTTTGGTTTTATCTCTGTAGTAAAAATAGCCAATTTGTTAAGTTCAATGAAAAATAATTAAAAATATTAGTCTCTGTTTGAAGGACTGTGAAGCTCTGTATTCTTTAGCAATGTGACACAGATACAGTTCGTCTATGAAAGCTTGAACATATTAGAGCTGATGAAACTTCTAACAGTTGAACACATTGTCAACAGTCCACCTTCACAGTTTCCTATTACTGACTACACAAAGATAACTTCTCACTACCTGAAGCAAAAATAAATTCTGGAAAGATTTGTTTAAAAGAAGAACAAAACTAAGAAAAACTTCTTATTGAAAAATAATAGTTAACTATCAAGGTGTTTGAGCATTTGTGTGTGTGTAGCTATAGGGTAAAAAATGATGCATTTTATTTGTTATGTACATTTCAAGTACATATTCTCAGTACTATGAAAAAGACATCAATCTGTGGCCATGATTCAGTAGTGTACACATTCACTAGACTAACTGAATATACTGGTCAACATAGCCATTTCAGTATAGACATGGAGTAATTTCCTTAGAATTCAAGAATATATATTTGAGCCTGATTTCTGCTGTTGATCAAATTGGGTAGGAAGAAAAATAATTACTTTCTGAAATGTATCACATACAATGAAATATAATATCTGAGCAGGAGGATGAATAAATAATATTTATTTTGACAAATATGTTTGTGTATATAATTGTGCCTAACTTCTGGATAAAATGCAAGCATATTAAAAATTAATAGATTTTTAAATTTAATTGAATTTTTAAATTAAACAAATTGTATGAAATTTAAATTCAGTTATGATTATATAAATGCAAAAATGATAATTCTTTTGAAATTACAGTCAATTCCATGATGTTAATTCCTTGACTACATCATTATCACTTCTGCCCCCATAGATAAATCAGAAAAGGATAAAAACTCCTCCTGATACTGGGAATCTCAGATAATTTTCCATGCACATTATGAGATTTAGAAAAAGATCCAAAGTATCTTTCCTAATTCCACAATCATTATGAATAAAAGTCAATATTTCAAATCTTTTTTAATTTCATCTACAGTTTTCCTTTTTTATTTCTGCTAATCAAAATGTCTGAAACCACAAATCAAAAAATAGCTTCATGTGCACCCCTTATAATAGAGAATATCTTTTATCTTTCTTTCATAATATAGACAGAAAGGAGACTGTTTCTGCAGAGATCTACAATATTTATTTAATCTCAGATTTCTGGCAGAAAGCCAGAAGAATCAGCCCATATAGACCTAAGTTTCCTTTCTTCTACCTATGAAAAATTGTTTTACCAAATAACGTACATTATTTTCCAAGAGATATTAAAGATTTGCATTACTGTGCTCCAGAGAGAGGTCCCTTGGCATTCTACTTCTCCACCAGTGTAAAGACCACTCTGAAGAAGGCAGATTCTGGTTCAACATTTGCTCCTCAGGTTTCAGTGCTCTCATGCATTTCCTGCAATGCCACCATGAACTGAGGTTTTTCCTGAGGTGGTTAACATACAGATTTTCGACACAACTTCTCCTTCTTGAGTGTGATACTTCAGGTAAGGGGATGAAAGCTGTCACAAAGTCTCACTGCTTGTTCTGACTTTAACCTGCAAATTCTAGAGAAATACTACAAAAAGAAATCAGATAATTCCAAGGTGCCTCTAGGTGAACTCGAACCTCCAACGTTTTGGTTAGAGTACATTAACTATTTCAACCACCCAGGAACTCCAATTAAGAAAGAATAAGAAGTGAATACTAATTCCCAACATCGTGTGGAAATTCAGATGATCAAGAAAGATTGGCTAACCCACTGAGGACTGCATCCAATTGACATCACTAAAGCGCTATAGAAAAAGCCGGTGGATGAAACATTTGGAGAATTAGACCATATGCTGACATTTCATAAGGACAAATTTAGTAAGTGCAAAATGTACCCCATATGAAGGAAAGCTATAGGACAGGGAAATGAGAAAGTATATTTTTTATTTTTTAGGCAGTGAATGTATTACAAATAACAAAATTTGCTCTTAAATAATGTGTAATTCCAACAGTAGAGTTTTAACATATACTGACTCTATAAAATAATCATACCATTAATAGTGCACATATTGATTTGGAAATAAATGTGCTCTGAGTAAATATGTAAATAAGGTACCTATAAAAGTTCTCTCTGACTTCCAAGCTCTGACACTCAAGGGCTTTCTTGTCTGTGAAAGAGAACATATTCAATCTCCAAAGCTCTAAACAGTACATTGAGGACTATAAGAAATTTATATTTTTATTTCATGCCTTTGCCTTGGCGGCCACCATTGGTGATTCAAATCCTTCAGTACCTATGACAATTAGTTTCTGGTACCTGAGATGTCACTTTTCAAAACCTGGGTCCTGGAGCAATTGTATGCTCTGATGATTTTTCTGGGTTAGTTTATGATCATTAAGTTACAAGAGTTCTTTGAACTAAAATTGCATACCACCAGTAATTAATACAACAGATAAGCACAAATAGGCAGCCTCGTGATGCACATTTAAATGTGGTTATCTTCTCATCACTGAGCAATGAAACAATCTTAATTAAGTGAATTAAGATGAAACACTTCAAACTTATAAATAGCTGCATTGAGCCTAAGAATAAAATATATCTAATGAGTTCTGATCCTCCAGGTGACAGAATCCCTAGGGACTTGGAGAAAATGAGCTCTACCATCAACCATAGCTCAACCAAGCCAGCTCTGTAATGAGATACCAAGAGTCCTCTTTACAATTGAGAAAGAATTGGGTACTTTGAAAATTTCTCCAGCTACTTTTCTAGATTGTAACAACAAACATTGAGTTCTTTATCTAGGACTAAAAACACTGTTCACACTCATTCAGGGAAACTCTGTAAACGAATGTAACAGGTCTTCAATTTTCCACAAAACGGTAATGAACCAACCAAATGTCCACCATCAATAAATCAGACCATGGTGCTTCGATCATTCATCTCTCCCCCGCCAGAACATAACATAGCCATAAGATGATACAAGCCAACTATTCAGGGAATTATTCAGGGAGAATCACCACCCCTGCAAACTTCAAGTCCTTTATGGTGGCACTAATCTCTGCAATTCCTCCAGGAATGCAGTATTGCTTTTGGTTTACTTTTTTCCTAGGTAGGGGAAGTTCTAAGGCCTTCCACTTGGCTTTTCCTACCCAAATAGTCCTTACACCATTTGTCAGGGATTCAGTGTGGGGGTTCTGCCAGTTGCTGGGTGTATCTATTCCAATTATACATTCTGGAACTGGGGAAATCACTACAGGATGGATTCAGGAACCCACTGGATCTACTGTGAGACAGACCTGAGCTAAGGCTCCATTAATAATCTGAATTCCCTATGCCCCCACTGACTGGTGATCCACAGTGACTTTTTGTGTGCCCTGGGGTTAGTGTCTGTTCACAGCCAGTATCCAGTAGTCTCTGAAAAGCCTGATTATTTCCTTTTCCCAAAGAATTCTCACTCTCATAAAAGGGCATAGATTTCTTTGGGGAATGCTCTTAGAAAGATTAACAGTATAAATTTTGGGCTGTCTATTGGAGTCCTTCCTCAACAGGACTCAGCCTCCCCTTCATTCAAGGGATTGTGAGTCTTTAAACTCGCTCAAGCCTTGAAATTGACTGAGGAGCCATGACTCTCTATTCTGGCTATTCAATTTAGACTGCTGTTCACTTGACCTAGAATTCTTCCACTTGTACATGTCAAGTAAATATTTAGTATATTTCCTGTCTATTTCACTCCTATGGACACCATGACTAAGTAGAAAATGCCATTAGTCCATAGGAGTCAGACTTTTGTGTTTACTTTGTAGATTTTGCTGTCCGTTATGGTAACCACGCCCACCTTGTCTTTGTCCAGTGAACTGCCACTTGCCCCTATCAATGCAGGGTCCAATCAACCCAAATGGAGTTAAGTGTCTGAGTTTAGTTAGGGCAGTTTCCACTGACAAACATAAATTACATGAAATAGCAATCACAGCAGTCTTTATGGTTGCTAGGGCTCCCTTCGCAAATTTGTTCCTCAACATTGTGGTGAAAGGTGCGTCCTCTGGGCACGCCATGTATGGACCTGTGAGTCTAACCTGATAAATCCACTCTAGCATACCAATTTCCCTAAGCCTTTGGATGCCTTCTTCTACAGTATACCAAAGCATGTCTTGCATTTCAAGTTGATTTAGTGTAGGCTGCCGTGTAATCAATGCTTCAGTGACTCAACCAAATAAATTATTAGACCATTTCCTAACTTCCTGAGCTGCAACATTGAATGAAGAATCTGTTTAGTGGACACATATCAATAAACTCAGGCTGATCCATGTTTATGTTCCTTGCACCATTATCCTGTACCCTTAATAGGCATTCCCACACATATTCCCCAGGTTTCTCTTTGTACATATTAGAAAAGTTAAGCAGTTCTTCTGGAGTGTAGTGTACCTCCTCCTGAATCACACATTGTACTTTACCTTTTGGTTCTCATTATATAATATATAACATTATATAATAAAATGTTATAGGTCTGGAAGCCAAAATTGGTGATGGGGAAGTGTTTGGAGAACATTCAACATTGTAAAGCATCTGCTTCAGGCGGGGCCCCAGGCAATGACTCAGACAAGGGCCCTTTAGACACAGCTTAGTTAATATCATTACATAGAGGTGGAAGGCTTAATGGTTTTACTCAGGAGGGTGATTTAGCAGACAAACATGGAATACTCTCTTCAGATGGGAGTGAGAGGGCTGGTTCTGTTGGCAGGAAAGACTCAATGGAATTTTGGGGCTGAGTGTCTTCAGCTACTTGATTATCTGCCCATATGTCCCCAACCCAAGTTTAAGGATTCCAGTTCTTCCCAGTCAATGCCCTCCCTTTAACTTCATATACCTCTTGAGGTTGGTAATTCAACCACTCTTATGATAAGACTCTTGGTTTGGTTTTCTACAATATCAATTCTGTTACTCCAAGAAATAAGGCTTTCTTTCAAGGTGTGAGTGGAGATTTTGATGTCATTTATAAGTCACTTGAGCTTTGACTCTGAAGCCCTGATCTCATCTCTTTCTTTCACCAGTTTGTCTAGGGAAAGTAGGAACAACGAACCAGCTTTCTTATACTTCTCATTCTGACAAAATTGTAGAAACGTATCACACATGCAATCACTCAGAGCCTCACCTTTCATCAATACTTCATCTATTGGTGGTGATATTTTGCATATTTGTATTGCCACCTTACACCATGGATTAGCAGTGCCCTTGTTACTACTGGAAGCAGAGTTAATATCTTTGATACTAACCAGACTTGGGAAATAATTTAGAAGAGTCATCCTTACAATTTTGTTCCTCTAGAACCACACTTGGTACCAAATGTCTTAGGCTAGGTTTCTAGAGAGGCAAAACCAGTAGAGCATGTAAATGTATATATAGAGAGACAGAGGTATCAAGGAAATGGCTCACATGGTTGAGGAAGCTGGAACGTCCTAAGTCAGGATAGGTCAGGATAGAGGCTTCCCCTAATTCACACAGCTACAGGGCTGGCAAATCCAAGATCAGCAGGTCAGAGAGCAGGGCTCTTGTTCACAGGCTGCAAAGATTGATGAATCCCAAGATCGGCAAGCAAGACTGCAGGTAAGCTGCTAGCTCAAACCACAAACATCGGAAATCAGAAAAATTGAAGCCAGCTACAGAATCCAGAGTGAGCAAAAGCACTATAGCCTTGCTAAAATGCCCACTTAAAACTGATGCACTCCACACACTCAAGGAAATTCCCTTTCAAGTGATTGGCTACTTACAGTAGGTCCTATCACAGAGGTGACCACATTATATCAAACCTCATCATGGAAGTGATCAAAACATCATAGGACTGCCAAAACACTGAGAATCATGGCCCAGCCAAGTTGAAACACAACCTTAACTATCAAAACATCTTTCTGGTATTCTCTGCTTTCAACCAGTGTCATGGATTGAATTACGTTCCCCAAAAAATATGTGTATGAACTTGGTTAGGCCATGTGTGGTTGTCCACCATTTTGTTATTGTAATTTTATATAGAGAGAATTAGGGTGGGATTGTAACACCACCCTTAGATAGATCACCTTCCTGATCCAAGGTAAAGGGCGTTTCCCTGGGGTGTGACCTGCACCACCTTTTCTCTCTCAAAAGGCAAAAGGAAAGAGAAGCAAGCAGAGGACCACCAAGAAGGAAGCCCCAGGAGCAAAGAATGTCCTTTGGGCCGAGGGTCTCTGCACCTGAGAAGCCACTCAACCATGTAAAGTTTGAGGACAAGGACCTTCCTCCAGAGCCAACAGGAAGAGAAAGCTTTCCCCTGGAGCTGACGCCCTGAATTTGGTCTTGTAACCTATTAGGCTGTGAGGGAATAAATTTCTCTTTGTTAAAGCCATCCACTTGTGTTATCTCTGTTATTGCAGCACTAGATAACTAAGACAGCCAGTATCCATCCATCTGCCATCTGCAATCATATTCCTCATTCCACAACCTCTTCTGAATCTGGCTTGAATTTCTGGCAGTTCCCTGTCGATGCACTGCTGCAACCGCTTTTGAATGATCTTAAGCAAAATTTTACTTGAGTGTGATATTAATAATATTGTTTGATACTTTCCATAATCACTTGGATTACCTTTCTTTGGAATAGGCATAAATATGGATCTCTTCTAGTTTTTGGCCAGGTAGCTGTGTTCCAAATTTCTTGGCATAGACCAGTGAACACTTTCAGCACTGCATGAGTTTGTTGTAACATCTCAATTGGCATTCTGTCAATTCCTGAATGTTTGTTTTTTGCCAATGTCTTCAGTGCGGCTTGGACTTCTTCCTTCAGTACCATCTGTTCTTGATCATATGCTACCTCCTGAAATGATTGAATGTCATCCAATTCTTTTTGGTACTCTGTGTATTCCTTTCATCTTCTTTTGATGCTTCCTGCATCGTTCAGTATTTTGCCTATGGAATCTTTCAGTATTGAGAGTTGAGGCTTGAATTTTTATTTCAGTTCTTTCAGCTTGAGAAATCCTGAGAACATTCTTACCTTTTGGTTTTCTAACTTCAGGTCTTTGCGCATGTCATTATCATACTTTGTCTTCTTGAGCAGCCCTTTGAAATCTTCTGTTCAGCTCTTTTAGTTCATTGCTTCTTGCAATCACTTTAGCTACTCAACCTTCAAGAGCAAGTTTCAGAATCTCTTCTGACATTCATTTTGGTCTTTTTTTCTTTCCTGTCTTTTTAATGATCTCTTGCTTTCTTCATGGATGATGTCCTTGATGTCATTCCACAACTTGACTGGTCTTTTGTCATTAGTGTTCAATGTGTCAAATCTATCCATGAGGTGGTCTCTAAATTCAGGTGGTATATACTCAGGGTTGTACTTTGACTTCCGTGGACTTGTTCTAATTTTGTTCAGCTTCAACTTGAACTTGCATATGAGCTATTGAATATCTGCCCTGTGGTCAGGCCCTGGCCTTGTTCTAGCTGATGCTATTGTGCTTTTCCATGGCCTCTTTCTAGTATATCAGAGAGTGTTTCACTGCTATTCAGAAGGTTTTGCTGGCTAATTTTTTTCAGGAGCAGACTGCCAGGTCCTTCTTCCTAATCTGCCTTATTCTGGAAGTTCAGCTAAACCTTGTCCACCATGGGTGATTTTGAATACCAGTGCCATAACTTTCAGCTGCAGAGCAATACACAAGCCCCCACAAAATGACCAACTGTCAGAAGCATGGAGAGAACTCGCATATGACCCAGTAATTCCACTCCTAGGCGTATACCCAAAAGAATTGAAAGCAGGGACTCAAACAGATATTTGTGCACCAATGTTCATAGCAGCACTGTTCACAATAGCCTAAAGGTAGATACAATCGAAGTGTCCATCAGGAGATGAATGGATAAACAAAATATGATATATCTATACAATGGAATATTATCCTGCTATAAAAAGGAAAGAAATTTTATTGCATGCTACAACATGGATGAATCTTGAAAACATCACATTAATTGAAATAAGTCAGACATAAAAGAACAGGTACTGTATGACTCTTATATGAAGTATTAAGTCTAGGCAAATTGATAGAGACAGAAAGTAGATTAGAGGTTACAAAGGAGCTGGGTGAGGGGAAAAAAGGGAGTTATTGCTTAATGGGTACCGTGTTTCTATTTGGGACAATGAAAAAAATTTGTAAATAGATGGAGGTGATGGTTGCACAAATTTGAGAAAGTTATTATTACTGTTGAATTGTACACTTAAAAATGGTTAAAGTAGCAAATTGTTGTTATATGTAATTCCACAATTAAAAAAAAAATGTTTTTAAAGTGCTTGCACATTGAGTCTCATTCTCTTGAACTTGAAACACTGACTCTACCGTATCAGTCAGCCCAAGCTATGTTTACATGAGAGAACAAGTACAAGAGAACTGAGATGGCCCAGCCAACAGCCTGCCAACTGCCAGATGTGTAAGGCCATCTTAGATCACCCAGCTGCCAATCAATCCATCATCTGACCATAGATGTATGAGATTGCCCAGCAGAGATATGCCAAGCAAAGTTCCAGGTCCCTACAGTACATAGAATAGCACAGAAGGATAGGAATGGGGTCAGAGAGTAAAGGTGCAAAGGACTGGTACAGAATATATCAAGTATTATTTAATTTAAAATTCTTAAAGATAGTACTTTCCCAAAACTTGAATACATAAGTTTTCATTTTAAAAAATGGTCATTGCATGACCAGAATAAGGTTCTTGCCTCTCACTGGTCAAGAATGAGCAGATAAGGCATATAGTTTTCCACATGAGCAAAGCTTTACTGTAAAGGTTTGCAAGCAGAGATGAGGAGGCCCTAGAAGAAAGCATACCATTGTCTCACAGAACCAAAGAGGGTCCGAGTTTTTAAAAATTCTTGGGCGGGGTGGGGGGAAGATTCATATTTATTCCTAGGCACAGGTGGGGATATGTTAATTAAGGTGTGTGCGTGCAGCAGCTTTCCAAGCTGGCTCCTGTCCCAGATGTCTCTGGGATTCATAACAGGACTTATTATGGGGTGTTGCGCCTGCACAGTCTCTTGTTTACCAGGTTCGATTCCCTGGCTGCGGCTGTAGCCCCTAACTGCCCCTGTTGGAAATTCATACAGCAGTCACATGTGGATGTTCTGAGCATGTCCCTGGGCCTGGTTTTCTTCAGCTGCTTCTGCAAGGCAGCTTTAAAAAAGTTTGCAGGCTATTTTCAGATACCCTGCCCCATTGTTCTGGGGATTGGCTTCTTTTCTGCGCCCTGGCCCATATCTTGTTACTTTGTTTGCAGATTTGGGGGCACCTCTGTTCTACGTCTTACTAAGCCTGTAGATTCTGCACTCAACCCTTATTACCTCCCTGATTGTATAGACTGTTTCTCTTTTACTTGCTTCTCCTCTAACCACAGCAGTCTCTTTGCTCTTCCTCAAAGAGGCACCCTCCCATCTCAAGGCCTTTGCTCCCTGTCTTAATTGGCCATTGATTTTTCAAACCAGATGAAATTTCAACATCATGAAATTTCAGAATTGTAAAGTAAAAGCTGCTGTTAATAATGCCACCATCCTTAACAATCATCTTCAAAGCTGTAGTATCACTGGAAATATGCCATCGGGATTCTGTTGGAAAATGATTTCCACCTGAATTTCTATACCTGGCCAAATTATCAGTCAAGCATCAGAATAAAATTAAGACATTTTCAGACATGTAAAGTCTTTTAAAAATGAGTCTTGCAAGCCCATTAGAAGATGTACTTCACCAAGCTGTACATCATGGATCTATAAAAGGAATATTCAAGGCAAAGTCAGCAAAGGAAACACTCAATTTTTTAAGATTAAAGAAAATACAGCAAACACTTAGAGATCACAGGATGAGAGTCCTGTAACAGTCCAAGACAACACCAATTCAGAGAAAGCAGAATGCAGAATGGCCCATTGTGATGTTTTGAAAAGGAAAATAAAATTGATGTATTCATTGCTTGAATATTGAGAAAACATCTACATTTGTTAATGATTGGGTATAAATCAATGATAAGTGCATAGTAAACTAAGCAAAAAAAAAAGAATTATAAAATCTGAAAATAGAAAAACTACAAAAGAAAGGAAATGTAATGCTACACTAAGCTGTTCAGCTGGGAATAATATTCAAGTAGGCATAATCATATAAATACTGAATACCAGTCAAACCAAGAGTTATAGAATTACGTTGTCAGGATGAGAGTTAGGAATTTTAAAGGTTAATCTCTGGGACCAAAAAAAAAAAAAAAATTAAATAACTTCAAAGCAAATTAAATGAATAAAAGGGATATAATACCAGTATCATCTTGAGATTATTTTAGAAATGGAAGTCTGATTTAATATTAGCATATCAGTCTATGTAATTTCCAACAATAACATGCTAAAGAAAAAGACTATCTCAGTAGATGTAGAATATGCACTGGTAAAATACAATATCCACTCATGATTTTTAAAAGAGAAAAAGAAATCTTACCAGAATAGAAATTGGAAGGAAATTCCTTAATTTGACAAAAAGAATCTTAAGAAAAAAAAAAAAATTAGTAGCAATACTAGGAAAGGCTTTTCTTTAGAATCAGAAACAAGAAAGCAGAAGCGTAGCTTGTTTGTTGCTTTAAGATAAGAGGGAGAGACAAACATGCAGTTTTAACAGAAAGTTGATTCGATTTTTCCTGACAGACCACCTTGTTCAAGACACCAGGATGTTAACTAATAGACTTACTGATGTTAAGAAGAATATTTGAGAAAGATTATATTTTAACAACCTCCTTATAGATTTTGCCACGTACTCCTCTTTCATGCTTGCAAGCCTGCAGCCATTGTTCACTTCACCCATGAAAACTCTCTTCTCCTCTCATGTGTTAGAAATTATTGCACCCTGCTTGGGTGTGGTAATGTGCCCCATTTTGCAAAACACTTCCTACAATACAACTTTTTGTTTTCACTTCACACAAAGTGTCAGACTGGTGTTTCACTATGACAGTACATTTTACCAAACTTTCTAGTAACAGAGAGAGGCCCTGTCTTTAGAGGTTTTTATTAAAAAACCACTTCAGGGTCTAGGAAAAAAGAAGACATGCTATCCAATTCTTTTTATAAGGTTATAATAACCATGAGGAGAAAACAAAACAAAACAGATGAATGACACATAGGATAATCTCCTTTACGAGGATAAGTACCAAAATCCTAAATATAAATTTATCCATTTGAATTCAACAGAAAAAAAAAAAATGGGTTGTAATCAAGTGTGTTATCACCTAGGAACGCAAGGATAATAATATCAGTCAATGTACTCCACCAAATTAACATTAATATGTTACAGGGGAAATTTCTAATCACTTTAATATATTCCTAAAAGAACATTCAGTAAAATTCAGCATTCAACTGAAAGAAAATCTACTGATGAACTGAGAATTAAGCTTTCTTAAAATAAATATCTTTATCTAAAACCTGTAGCAAACGTTTAAGTTGGTGATATTTTTAAAAGCTTTCTCAATTTAAAATTAGAAATAAAATTAAGAATTTTCTCTCTCTAATAGTCACTCTAAGTTTTTACCAAAGTAATAACACAAAGTAGGTATTAAAACCAAATGGATAAATTAATCAGTATTTGCGGATGACAAGTTGACTGTGTGGGAGTTGGCCTTGGTCCATATGAATATGCAAAAATATTTCTCTAAACAAGCAAAATATAATAATAATGTTGTTATTCGGTGGTTTCAAGTGGATTCTAACACATAGCCACCCTATGTACAACTGAACAAGACACTGCCCACTGCCCAGTCCTGCACCAGCCTCACAATCATCCTTGCTCCTACGGAGCATTCTGTCTGTATTTCTTCCAAGACAGATTTGTTCATTCTTCTGGCAGTCCACGGTATATCCAATATTCTTCACCAATACGATATTTCAAAAGCATCTATTCTTCTTCGTTCTTCCTTTTTCATTGTCCAGCTTTTGCATGCATATGAGGTGATTGAAAACACCATGGCTGGAGTCAGGCACACCTTAGTCCTTTAAGTGGTATCTTTGCTTTTTAACACTTTAAAGAGGTCTTTTGCAGAAGATTTGCCCAATGCAATGAGTCGTTTCATTTCCTGGCTGCAGCTTCCATAATAATAATTGTAAAGTAAAATTTAAAACGCCTTTCAAGTCTGGAGAACAGAAATCTGCCACTCATGCCTCTAAAAACCCAGGCACCTCCTTTTCCACCATCCTCAAGAGTTCTATTTTGTGTGGCACCTGCTTCCTCAGGTTGCTCTTTTTCAAGTCAAAGACAAGCAGATACATCTGATTGTATATTCCTGGCTACACACCTGCGCCTATACTACGAACGACATTGGAAGAATGAGATCCAGTGTCTACTGTGGGGGAGGCAAAACATACACTTATAAGTGGCAAATTTTCAAAACATGGAAAGATATTCAAAAAAAGATGCTGGAGACTGTTGAAGAAGTATAATTTAAAGCAAAATCTATCCCCAGCCCAGAAAACGTCTCCACAAACATAGAAGAGGAAGAACAGTCGGTTTTTTTTTTTTTTTTCGGTACTTTAGATGAAGCTTTACAGAGCAAACTAGCTTCTCATTAAACAATTAGTACACATATTGTTTTGTGACATTAGTTGCCAATCCCACATGTCACACACTCTCCCCTTCTCAGCCTTGGGTTCCCTATTACCAGCTTTCCTGTCCCTCCTGTCTTCCCATGTTTGCCCTGGGGCTGGTGTGCCTATTTAGTCTCTTTTTTTTTTTTTTCTGCCAACCTGTCTAAGCTTTGGCTGAAGGGTGAACCTCAGGAGCGACTTCATTACTGAGCTAAAAGAATGTCAGGGGGCCATAATCTCAGGGTTCCTCCAGTCTCTCTCACACTAGTAAATCTGGCCTTTTATTGTGTGTGTGAGTTAGAATTTCATTCTACATTTTTCCCCCACTCCGTCTGGGATCCTCTATTTGATCCCTGTGAGAGCTTTTGGTGGTGGTAGCCGGGCACCAACTAGTTGTGATGGACTCAGTCTGGTGGAGGCTGTGGTAGTTGTGTCCATTAGTCCTGTGGAGTAATCTCCCTTGTGCCTTTGGTTTGTGAAGTTTTTTTATCGAATCAACATTAAGCCAGGAAGTAATGCATCGCAGGTAATCAACTAATCTGCAAAAACTGAAAGGAATCTGAGGCTACATAGCTAAGTGAATACAACCCATTATATTCAAGTGTGCAAGATAAAATTGGTGATTTTCTAGGGTCTTTACAGCAGGATACCAGAAGTTACGCTAATTTCTTTCCAGGGAAACTGGTAGGTAGGGGAGAATTACCTGAAGCTACATTTTAAAGAGGTGGCTGTAGGTTAACACCTTAGATTTATATACTTTACAAAGAGACAGAGAAGTAGTTTACAGTAACAAGTTATTTGAAGGAAATTCTGAAAGAACGGGAGGAAAGGAGCATCTTCCCTATGTTCAACAAGGAGAATTATTTTCTATTTGTATTTTGTAAAAAATGGCGTGGAGGTGGTGTCTGACCTCCTCCAACCCCACAAGAGGGAAGGAGAACCAAGATCAACAGCACCAGGCCGACTCCCATAAAGTGGAGATCAGACAAAACTCCTCTCTCTGCCATTTTTACCAACACTGACACCAACCGTTTCTGCCACAGTGCTCTCTACTGGGTTCAATAATTCATCACAATGGGCACACAGAACTCATATACCATACTCATGATTATGGGGTTTATTAGGGAAGCAACAGTGACAATTCAGGCTGAGGAACACTCATGATACAGTTCTTCCATCAGGGCAACCTCTTCCCACCTGTGCTTGAAGGCACACTTCTCCCTGGCCCTAGGCACCCTACCAAGCTGTCCCCTGCTGCCAGGTTTCTGCTGCTGCATCTCTCCTGCCAGGGCTTCTCACCATCTTCAGGATCTTAGCTTGCTCTCTCTCTCTCTCTCTCCCCTGCTCCTGCTTCTGAAAACCTCAATCAATACCCCTTCCCCGCTTTCTATGTCTTGCTAACCACGAGCTTGTTTTGAGCATCATTTTTCAGGAAGTCGCAGCAGGTAGTGGCTCCATTCACTGAACTCGCCCGAGCTACACCTTGAATCATCAGCAGATTGAAGAAATCACATCCTTCAACCAACCCCCAGACACAATTGTCACTGGAAGGAGCAATATTTCCCAGCCCATGATTTCCCCCAATTCCATTTTAGAAGCCAGGGGTCCCACTACACTCATATCTGACGGAAGATGATTTACTATCCGGACCCCCAAATATGGGCATGGGAGGGCTAAGGGTGGAAAGTTCTGGGCACCAAACCCAGCCTCCAACTCCCTTGGAAACAAATAGCCCCCCAGACCCGTTAGAGGGCGAGCATGTGGACTGATGGTCACTAGACCCCACACGGTCCTTGTATGTGTAGACAATAAACTTGCCACTTGCTGTTTCCCTTGCACTTAGTGTCTGTCTTATTTCAGTCAGCTAATAAGACAGGACAAGAACCTGTGTGGCGTTCAGTTACACTTCCAGGAGCTTCTCAGCACAGGGCTCCAAAGCCCAAAGGACGAGTTCTCCACTCCTGTCTCTTCTTTCTTGGTGGCGGTGGGATCCTCCTCTCTGCTCTGGAATTGGCTCTCTTTTAAGGCAAAACTGACCAGTCTCCTTGGTGGGCCAGAATTACCTACCCTATCACATAGTCCTTCCCAGTCACCTGGGTGGGAGTTACAAGACCGTGGCTAGAAAGGCCACACAAAAGTAATCGATCGAACCAATCTTTGTTTTTACATGACCATAAATCTGACTCGGTTTTGCTACAGGGTTAAAGCCACCCTTTTCAGCGCAAATTTTAAATACCCCTTTGAGAATGACCTTTTTATTGTATCAGTAATGTACCGTTATACTGACACCATGTAGTTAAGATGTAAAATGTTTTCTTCAACAATCCTTTTTAGACTTTAGACTGATTCTGTATTAAAAAAAAAAAAAAAAATTCCATCTAGATCCCAATGGAAACTGTAATTTTTTCTATCCTTATCCTGGAGAAATCATTTACCTTTTAAATCCAAATACGTACTCTACAAGATTTTGGTTTCCTTCAACTGCCTGGTGTAATACTTTAAGAATAAACTATTATTTTTTATTTATTAATTTTGTGAGCTTGTGTTTATTTAGGAGATTTGAGGGTCAGCAAGGAACTTTCTATTTTTCTATGCTTGCACTTCTCTTTGTCTTTTTTTTTTTTTTTGTCTACTGTTAGCCTCTCATGGGTGATAGAAAAAATATATATATGATTCCATAAGTGGTATATTTATTTTTAATGGAATTGGTATTATAAAAGGAACTGTTGCATGCCAAAGCCAAGGGGAAAACTATTTCAAATTCTCCTCTTTGCAAACAAGGTGATTTTTTTTCACATATTTCTAAATGAACAATATTCTAATAATTGCTAAACATATTATGCAGCTTACTTGTTGTTCTATGTACTAGTGAATCAATTTCAAATTAATGTTACCAACATATTGTATTTCTTGAGATATTTTTTCCTACTCCCAGTATTTTAATATTTTTGTCTAATGTAATTAGACAAAAAAAATGAAAAACTGGAAAAATAGAAACAAAATTATGATGAAAAAATTTCACAAATATGTTCAATGTGTTTAATGAAAACATTACAGTATGTTTTAGCTTATGGAAATACTTGAATACTTTAAGAAGTATTTTATATGTGTATGCATTTATTTAGTATATGATATATTCATATATATGAAATAAACTTATGTCAACACATTTATAAATTATGTATTGTCCTGGCGGATTTTTATCTTAAAATTAAAGACATGCTTAGGTTTGTCATGTAGAAACTCATTTAGCTTATTGCTAGACAATCATGGCAATGCACACAAGACCTCATGACATTCGTTTAGCACTAAAGAATCAGAATTAACAATTATAAAGTTAACTCAATAATTAGAATTCATACCTTAGACTCCACGCTATGCCTTTAACGAGTAATCGCAGAGAGAAAGACGTGACCACTTTTAAACTCAGAAAAAAGGAGGGGGTACTTATAGCGAAAGTCCAACATCAGTTGAGGCAGGCAGTATCTCAGCAGGCTCTCAGTCTTCAGAGAGAGCAAAAGAGACCTTTTGCCACTGTCTTCTTCTCCAGCAAGTGAACAAAAATCAACGGTATACATATACTTTCTTAATGTTGACGTCACAAGATAAGGCTTAGGTGTAGTCATGTTCACCCAGGATTAGTATGTTTTACTGCCAATTAGGGAATCATTGTGTAACATTTCTGTTTTGCTAATTTAAAGAGATTTGAATTAATAGTGTCTTTTATTTCCTATTAGGGAATAGTTGTATAACATACCCATGTCCCAAAGTAAGTTTACAGAAATTTAATTAATTAAAAATTATGGAAATTGCCTTGTGACATATTTATGCTCTTGTTTACCACATACTTCACACACTTCTCTTATATATTTCCAAGCCTAGAACAACTTACTAATGACTTACAGTTAATGGCTAAAGAGCATTATAGAAGTGTACATTTTTTCTAAGTTCAGAAATTCTGTATTTGTAACTTCACATTACATAGGTGTTTAAAAGCATCACAGCAGTTTAAAAAACACTATAGAAGCTACATGCTAATGACTTACACACAAGTAATTTCAGAACATCACAAAAAGCATACATTAAAAAAAACCCAAGGAGGCGGGGCCAAGACGGCGGACTAGGTAGACACTACCTCGGATCCCTCTTGCAACAAAGACCTGGAAAAACAAGTGAATCGATCACATACATAACAATCTACGAACCCTGAACGACAAACACAGATTTAGAGACGGAGAACGAACAAATACGGGGAAGCAGCGAATGTTTTCAGAGCCTGGAGCCAGCGTACCAGTCAGGTAACCTTCGGCGCCCGATTTAGGGCAGAGCCCAGGGGAGCAGACGGCACAAAAAAGAGGCCCAGCCCTAGCCCCCGAACTCACTCCGGGAGGGGGCCCAGCTGGATCTCGCGGGCAGTGTGGCAACGCAGCCGGTGGGAGAAGTCCCTGGGAGGCAGTGACTGATCTTGGAGTGGGGAGAGCAGCGTCCCAGCCGGGGAACCATCCCGCCAGGATTTTGGCTAGGAGCAGGCACGGTACAAGCACAGAGAGCTGCTCCACTCCCCTGAACTAACCCCGGGAGGGGGCCCAGCCAGTTTGTGCGGGCGGCGTGGGGACGCAGCCAGTGGGAGAAGTCCCCGGGAGGCAGTGACAGGTCTTGGAGTGGGGAGAGCAGCGCTCCAGCTGGGGAACCGCCCCGCCGGGATTTTGACTGGACGCAGGCACCGCATAAGCACGGAGAGCTGCTCCACCCCCCTGAACTAACCCCGGGAGGGGGCCCAGCCGGTTCGCGCAGGTGGCTTGGTGACCCAGCCGGTGGGAGAAGTCCCCGGGAGGCAGTGACTGGTCTTGGAGTGGGGAGAGCAGCGTCCCAGCTGGGATACGCGGTCACGGCACAAGCACGGGGAGGTGCTCCACTTACCTGAACTAACCCAGGGAGGAGGCCCAGCCGGTTCGTGGAGGCGGCACAGCGACGTGACTGGCGGGACGAGAAGTCCCCAGGAGGCAGAGACTGATTTTGGAGTCGAGAGTGCACCGTCCCAGCAGGGGAACCTTAACGTTGGGCGTGGGGCTGGCAGCGGAGGATCTGACCGTGACTTCAATGGGCCAGACTCCCCGGGGGCAATCTCCACACAGCCAGCACACATAGGCTACGCGCCCCACGGAATCTCAGGTATAATAGTCATTCCAAGCAAGACAAGCAACTCTGGCTATATTCTGAGGTGCTACTCTCCTATCTCTCTGATCCCTCCCTCACCCTCCCCAGGCGACTTCATTAACATCCGAATTTCCTAAGCCAGAGGGAGAACTTTGATAGGGATCTGACTGCATTTTTTTTTAGCGGATTTTCTGGAAAAACTAGTTTCCCAGTGATGGCTCGGAGACAGCAGTCCATATCAAACCACATAAAGAAGCAGACCATGACAGCTTCTACAACCCCACAAACAAAAGAATCAAAATCTTTCCCAAATGAAGATACAATCCTGGAATTAGCAGATACAGAATATAAAAAACTAATTTACAGAATGCTTCAAGACATCACAAATGAAACAAGGCAAACTGCAGAAAAAGCCAAGGAACACACTGATAAAACTGCTGAAGAACTCAAAAAGATTATTCAAGAACATAGTGGAAAAATTAATAAGTTGCAAGAATCCATAGAGAGACAGCATGTAGAAATCCAAAACATTAACAATAAAATTACAGAATTAGACAATGCAATAGGAAGTCAGAGGAGCAGACTCGAGGAATTCGAATGCAGACTGGGACATCTGGAGGACCAGGGAATCAACACCAACATAGCTGAAAGAAAATCAGATAAAAGAATTTAAAAAAATGAAGAAACCCTAAGAATCATGTGGGACTCTATCAAGAAGGATAACTTGTGTGTGATTGGAGTCCCAGAACAGGGAGGGGGGACAGAAAACACAGAGAAAATAGTTGAAGGACTCCTGACACAAAACTTCCCTGACATAAAACTTCTCTGACATCATGAAAGACGAAAGGATATCTATCCAAGATGCTCATCGAACCCCATTTAAGATTGATCCCAAAAGAAAAACACCAAGACATATTATCATCAAACTTGCCAAAACCAAAGATAAACAGAAAATTTTAAAAGCAGCCAGGGAGAAAAGAAAGGTTTCCTTCAAGGGAGAATCAATAACAATAAGTTCAGACTACTCAGCAGAAACCATGCAGGCAAGAAGGGAATGGGACGACATATACAGAGCACTGAAGGAGAAAAACTGCCAGCCAAGGATCATATATCCAGCAAAACTCTCTCTGAAATATGAAGGAAAAATTAAGATAATTACAGATAAACACAGGTTTAGAGAATTTGCAAAAACCAAACCAAAGCTACAAGAAATGCTAAAGGAGAGTGTTTGGTCAGAAAACCAATAATATCAGATACCAGCACAACACAAGGTCACAAAACAGAACGACCTGATATCAACTCAAATAGGGAAATCACAAAAACAAACAAATTAAGATTAATTAAAAAAAAATACACATAACAGGGAATCATGGAAGTCAATAGGTAAAAGATCACAATAATCAAAAAGAGGGACTAAATACAGGAGGCATTGAACTGCCAGATGGAGAGTGATACAAGGTGCTATAGAACAATTCAAGTTAGGTTTTTACTTAGAAAAATAGGGGTAAATAATAAGGTAACCACAAAAAGGTATAACAACTCCATAACTCAAGATAAAAGCCAAGAAAAACATAACGACTCAACAAACATAAAGTCAAACACTACGAAAATGAGGATCTCAGAATTTACTAAGAAAAACGTCTCAGCACAAAAAAGTAAGTGGAAAAATGAAATTGTCAACAACACACATAAAAAGGCATCAAAGTGACAGCACTAAAAACTTATTTATCTATAATTACGCTGAATGTAAATGGACTAAATGCACCAATAAAGAGACAGAGAGTGTCGGACTGGATAAAGAAACACGATCCATCTATATGCTGCCTACAAGAGACACACCTTAGACTTAGAGACACAAACAAACTAAAACTCAAAGGATGGAAAAAAATATATCAAGCAAACAATAAGCAAAAAAGGAGTAGCAATATTAATTTCTGACAAAATAGACTTTAGACTTAAATCCACCACAAAGGATAACGAACACACTATATAATGATAAAAGGGACAATTGAACAGGAAGACATAACCGTATTAAATATTTATGCACCCATTGACAGGGCTGCAAGATACATAAATCAAATTTTAACAGAATTGAAAAGTGAGATAGACACCTCCACAATTATAGTAGGAGATTTCAACACACCACTTTCAGAGAAGGACAGGACATCCAGTAAGAAGCTCAAGAGAGACACGGAAGACCTACTTACAACAATCAACCAACTTGACCTCATTGACTTATACAGAACTCTCCACCCAACTGCTGCAAAGGATACTTTTTTTTCTAGTGCACATGGAACATTCTCTAGAATAGACCACATATTAGGTCATAAAACAAACCGTTGCAGAGTCCAAAACATCGAAATATTACAAAGCATCTTCTCAGACCACAAGGCAATAAAACTAGAAATCAATAACAGAAAAACTAGGGAAAAGAAATCAAATACTTGGAAAATGAACAATACCCTCCTGAAAAAAGACTGGATTATAGAAGACATTAAGGAAGGAATAAGGAAATTCATAGAATGCAACGAGAATGAAAATACTTCCTATCAAAACCTCTGGAACACAGCAAAAACAGTGCTCAGAGGCCAATTTATATTGATAAATGCACACATACCAAAAGAAGAAAGAGCCAAAATCAGAGAACTGTCCCTACAGCTTGAACAAACAGAAAAAGAAAAAACTGAGCAACAAAAGAATCCATCAGGCACCAGAAGAAAACAAATAATAAAAATTAGAGCTGAACTAAATGATTTAGAGCACAGAAAAACAATTGAAAGAATTAACAAAGCCAAAAGCTGGTTCTTTGAAAAAATTAACAAAATTGATAAACCATTGGCTAGACTGACTAAAGAAGTACAGGAAAGGAAACAAATAACCCGAATAAGAAACGAGAAGGACCACATCACAACAGGACCAACTGAAATTAAAAGAATCATATCAGATTATTACAAAAAATTGTACTCTAACAAATTTGCAAACCTAGAAGAAATGCATGAACTCCTGGAAAAATACTTCCTACCTAAACTAACACATTCAAAAGTAGAACAACTAAATAGACCCATAACAAAAAAAGAGATTGAAACGGTAATCAAAAAACTCCCGACAAAAAAATCCCTGGCCTGGATGGCTTCACTGCACAGTTCTACCAAACTTTCAGAGAAGAATTAACACCACTACTACTGAAGGTATTTCAAAGCATAGAAAATGACGGAATACTACCCAACTCATTCTATGAAGCCACCATCTCCCTGATACCAAAACCAGGTAAAGACATTACAAAAAAAGAAAATTATAGACCTATATCCCTCATGCACATAGATGCAAAAATCCTCAACAAAATTCTAGCCAATAGAATCCAACAACACATCAAAAAATTAATCCACCGTGACCAAGTGGGATTTATACCAGGTTTAATATTAGAAAAACCATTAATGTAATCCACCACATAAGTAAAACAAAAGACAAAAACCACATGATCTTATCAATTGATGCAGAAAAGGCATTTGACAAAGTCCAACACCCATTCATGATAAAAACTCTTACCAAAATAGGAATTGAAGGAAAATTCCTCAACGTAATAAAGGGCATCTATGCAAAGCCAACAGCCAATATCACTCTAAATGGAGAGAACCTGAAAGCATTTCCCTTGAGAACGGGAACCAGACAAGGATGCCCTTTACCACCGCTCTTATTCAACATCGTGCTTGAAGTCCTAGCCAGGGCAATTAGGCTAGACAAAGAAATAAAGGGCATCCGGAATGGCAAGGAGGAAGTAAAGTTATCACTATTTGCAGATGACATGATCTTATACACAGAAAACCCTAAGGAATCCTCCAGAAAACTACTGAAACTAATAGAAGAGTTTGGCAGAGTCTCAGGTTATAAAATAAACATACAAAAATCACTTGGATTCCTCTACATCAACAAAAAGAACACCGAAGAGGAAATAACCAAATCAATACCATTCACAGTAGCCCCCAAGAAGATAAAATACTTAGGAATAAATCTTACCAAGGATGTAAAAGACCTATACAAAGAAAACTACAAAGCTGTACTACAAGAAATTCAAAAGGACATACTTAAGTGGAAAAACATACCTTGTTCATGGATAGGAAGACTTAACATAGTAAAAATGTCTATTCTACCAAAAGCCATCTATATATATAACTCAGTTCCGATCCAAATTCCAATGTCATATTTTAAGGGGATAGAGAAACAAATCACCAATTTCATATGGAAGGGAAAGAAGCCTCGGATAAGCAAAGCATTACTGAAAAAGAAGAAGAAAGTGGGAGACCTCACTCTACCTGATTTCAGAACCTATTATACAGCCACAGTAGTCAAAACAGCCTGGTATTGGTACAACAACAGGCACATAGTCCGATGGAACAGAATTGAGACCCCAGATATAAATCCATCCACATATGAGTAGCTGATATTTGACAAAGGTCCAGTGTCAGTTAATTGGGGAAAAGATAGTCTTTTTAACAAACGGTGCTGGCATAACTGGGTATCCATTTGCAAAAAAATGAAACAGGACCCATACCTCACACCATGCACAAAAACTAACTCCAAGTGGATCAAAGACCTAAACATAAAGACTAAAATGATAAAGATCGTGGAAGAAAAAATAGGGACAACCTTAGAAGCCCTAATACAAGGCATAAACAGAATAGAAAACATTAGCAAAAATGATGAAGAGAAACCAGATAACTGGGAGCTCTAAAAATCAAACACCTATGCTCATCTAAAGACTTCACCAAAAGAGTAAAAAGACCACCTACAGATTGGGAAAGAATTTTCAGCTATGACATCTCCGACCAGCGCCTGATCTCTAAAATCTATATGATTCTGTCAAAACTCAACCACAAAAAGACAAACAACC
Organism: Elephas maximus indicus; assembly: GCF_024166365.1. Taxonomy (NCBI): domain Eukaryota; kingdom Metazoa; phylum Chordata; class Mammalia; order Proboscidea; family Elephantidae; genus Elephas; species Elephas maximus. The sequence continues at coordinate 87,050,540 of NC_064819.1, read as the reverse complement.
CAATCAAGAAGTGGGCAAAGGATATGAACACACACTTCACTAAAGAAGATATTCAGGCAGCTAACAGATACATGAGAAAATGCTCTTGATCATGAGCCATTAGAGAAATGCAAATTAAAACTATGATGAGATTCCATCTCACTCCATCAAGGCTGGCATGAATCCAAAAAACACAAAATAATAAATGTTGGAGAGGCTGCGGAGAGATTGGAACTCTTATACACTGCTGGTGGGAATGTAAAATGGTACAACCACTTTGGAAATCTATCTGGCGTTATCTTAAACAGTTAGAAATAGAACTACCATACAACCCAGAAATCCCACTCCTCGGAATATACCCTAGAGAAATAAGAGCCTTCACACAAACAGATATATGCACACCCATGTTTATTGCAGCTCTGTTTACAATAGCAAAAAGGTAGAAGCAACCAAGGTGCCCATCAACGGATGAATGGATAAATAAATTGTGGTATATTCACACAATGGAATACTATGCATCGATTAAGAACAGTGAAGAATCTGTGAAACATTTCATAACATGGAGGAACCTGGAAGGCATTATGCTGAGCGAAATGAGTCAGAGGCAAAACGACAAATATTGTATAAGACCACTATTATAAGATCTTGAGAAATAGTATAAACTGAGAAGGACACATACTTATGTGGTTACGAGGGGGGGAGGGAGGGAGGGTGGGAGAGGGTTTTTTACTGATTAGTTAGTAGATAATAACTGCTTTAGGTGAAGGGAAGGACAGTACTCAATACACGGAAGGTCAGCTCAACTGGACTGGACCAAAAGCGAAGAAGTTTCCAGGACAAAGGGAATGCTTCAAAGTTCAGCGGAGCAAGGGCGGGGGTTTGGGGACCATGGTTTAAGGGGACTTCTAAGTCAATTGGCAAAATAACACTATTATGAAAACGTTCTGCATCCCACTTTGAAATGTGGCGTCTGGGGTCTTAAATGCTAACAAGGAAGGATGCTATATAATGATAAAAGGGACAAAGTACCAGGAGGATACATCCATATTAAATATTTACACACCCAAAGACAGGGCTTCAGGATACATAAAACAGAATCGAACAACGTTGAAAAGTGAGCTGGACAGCTCCACAATGATAGTAGGAGACTTCAACACACCACTTTTAGTGAAAGACAGAACATCCATAAAGAAGCTCAGAAAAGACACAGAAGATCTAAATGCCACGATCAACCATCATGACCTCGAAGATATATACAGAACATTCCACCCAACAGCAGCCACGTATACTTTCTTTTCTAGTGCACATGAAACATTCTCTAGAGTAGACCACGTATTAGGTCATAAAGCAAGACTTAACAGAATCTAAAACATCAAAATATTATAAAGCATCTTCTCTGACCACAAAGCTATAAAAGTGGAAATCAATAACAGAAAAAGCAGGGAAAAGAAATCAAACTCAGAACAACACCCTGCTCAAAAACGACTGGGTTATAGAAGAAATTAAGGATGGAGTAAAGAAATTCATAGAGTCCAATGAATACGAAAACGCTTCCCATCAGAACCCTTGGGACATAGCTAAAGCAGTGATCAGAAGTCAATTTATAGCAATAAATGCACACATCCTAAAAGAAGAAAGGGCCAAAATCAAAGAATAATCCCTACAACTTGAACAACTAGAAAGAGAGGAACAACAGAAATCCTTAGGTCTCAACCCACACAAAGCAAAAGGAGAGCGAAGAACACCAAAGACACAAGGTAAGTATGAGCCCAAGAGTCAGAATGGGCCACATAAATGAGAGACTACATCAGCTTGAGACCAGAAGAACTAGATGGTGCCCAGCTACAACTGATGACTGCTATGACAGGGAACACAACAGAGAATCCCTGAAGGAGCAGGAGAGCAGTGGGATGCAGACCTCAAATTCTCCTAAAAAGACCAGACTTAATGGTCTGACTCAGACTGGAAGGGCCTCAGAAGTCATGGTCCCCACACCTACTGTTAGCCCAAGACAAGGACCATTCCCAAAGCCAACTCTTCAGACAGGGATTGGACTGGACTATAAGATAGAAAATGATGCTGGTGAGGAGTGAGCTTTTTGGCTCAAGTAGACACATAAGACTATGGGGGCAGCTTTTGTCTGGACAGGGGATGAGAAAGCAGAGGGGAACAGAAGCTGAGTGAATGGACACAGAAATATAGGTTGGAGAGAAGGAGTGTGCCGTCTCATTAGGGGGAGCAAGGTATAAATAAGGTTTTGAAAGAGACACTGACTTGATTTGTAAACTTTCACTTAAAGCACAATAAAAATTAAAAAATAAATAAAGACACATCACTTTTGCTTACATCCAGTTTGGTCACCTGGTCACACCTAGCTGCAAGGGAGGCTGGGAAATATAAATTTTCTCTGAGAGATTAGAGAACCTAAATACCTGACCTTTGCTGCAGAGGGAGATATCATATTTATTATACAGGACAGGAAGTAAACCTGCCTCTGAGCCAGAGGGAGATACTAGCTCCATTTTCCGAGGATGGTTGCTGTACAAACACCCTTGAAAAGATGGTCCAGAGCCAAAGAGAAGTTAGTCCCTCTGTTTGCAAAGCATCCACAAATGCAGAAAACCCAGCTAAAATGTACAGGATCAATGACGAAAGGAAGAAGGGCAGGTGGATTTTGAAGAACTAACAGTATCTGGCACAATTTCTACTGTGAAAGATGAGAAATTTAACAATGGCACCCTGCCCTCCAGAGCTTGGTTAGATACTCACTTTTCCAGCTCTTCTTTCTTGTTCCATCAATTGTATACAGTGTCTCTTGACTTCCCACTGTGTAAAAGGAGACATTCTTTATCACATTTACCCTGCTTCATCTTAACTCCTCTCTTTCTATATTTGCATTTAGTTCTGTATCCATAATTAAAATGTTTTTGGCTTTATGTGTTGTCTATCTCTGAATTCCAAAACACTGAAAATCGATAAAGTGTTTTTTAAGATTAAAAAAAAAAAAAAAAAACCCTCGGGCAACAGAAAGAAGCATATAATAAAAATTAGAACAGAGTTAAATGAAATAGAGAACAGAAATACAACTGAAAGAGTTAAAGCCTGGTCTTTCAAAAAATTAATAAATTGATAAACCATTGGTCAAACTGACAAAAGGAAAACCATAGAGGAAGCAAATAACCTGAATAAGAAATGAGATGGGTGATATCACAACAGACCCAACTGAAATTAAAAAGAATCATATCATATTACTATGAAAAATTGCATTCTAACAAATTTTAAAACCTACAAGAGTGGATGAATTTCTGGAAACATACTCCATACCTAAACTAACACAAACAGAGGTAGAACAACTAAATAAATCCATAACAAAAGAAGAGATTGAAAAGGTAATTTAAAAACTAACAACAACAAAAAAGCCCTGGCCCTGACAGCTTCACTGGAGAGTTCTACCCAACTTTCAGAGAAAAGATAACACCACTATGACTAAAAGTATTTCAGAGCACAGAAAAGGATGGAATACTCCCAAACTCATTCTAAGAAGCCAGTATAACCCTGATACCAAAACCAGGTAAAAAAAAAACAAACCCAGTGCCGTCGAGCCGATTCTGACTCATAGCAACCCTATAGGACAGAATAGAACTGCCCCATAGAGTTTCGAAGGAGCACCTGGCAGATTTGAACTGCTGACCCTTTGGTTAGCAGCCATAGCACTTAACCACTGCACCACCAGGGTTTCCAAAACCAGGTAAAGACACCCCCAAAAAATAAAATAAAAATAAAACTACAGACCTATATCCCTCATGAACTTAGATGCAAAAATCCTCAACAAAATTCTAGCCAATAGAATTCAACAACATATCAAAAAAATGCATCCCCATAACCAAGTGGGATTCATAGCAGATATGCAGGCGTGGCTCAACTTTAGAAAAACAATTATTGTAATTCATCATACAAATAAAACAAAAGACAAGAACGACATGATCGTATCAATTGATGCAGAAAAGACATTAGACAAAGTTCAACACTCATTCATGATGAAAACTCTCAGCAAAATAGGACTAGAATGAAAATTCCTAAACATTATAAAGGACATTTACACAAAGGCAACAGCCAACATCATCCTAAATGGAGAGAGTTTGAAAGCATTCCCCTTGAGAACAAGAACCAGGTAAGGATGCCCTTTATCACCACTCTTCTTTAGCATTGTGCTGGAGGTCTAGACAGAGCAATTTGGCTAGATAAAGAAATAAAGGGCATCCAGACCGGCAAGGAAGAAGTAAAAATATCTCTATTTGCAGATGATATGATCTTATACACAAAAAACCCTAAAGAACCCTCAAGAAAACTACTGAAACTAATAGAAGAGTTCAGCAAAGTGTCATGATCCAAGATGAACATACAAAAATCAGTTGGATTCCTCTACACCAACAAAAAGAATGTCAAAGAGGAAATCACCAAATCAATACAATTTACAGTAGCCCCAAGAAGATAAAATATTTAGGAATAAATCTTACCACACATATAAAAGACCTAAACAAAGAAAACTATAAGGTACTCGTTCAAGAAACCAAAAGACACCTACATAAGTGGGAAAACATGCCTTCCTCGTGGACAGGAAGACTCAACATTGTAAAAATGCCTCTTCTACCTAAAGCGATTTATAGATACAATGCAATTCTAATGCAAATTCCAACAAAATTTTATAATGAGATGGAGAGACAAATCACCAGCTTCACATGGAAGGGAAAGAGGGCCTGGATAAGTAAAACATTACTGAAAAAGAAGAAGAAAACGGAAGGCCTCACACTATCTATTTTTAGAACATATTATATTGCCACAATAATCAAAAACAGTCTGGAGCTGACACAACAACGGATGCATAGACCAGTGGAACAGAATTGAGAATCTAGACATAAATCCACCCACCTATGAGCAGCTGATATGTGACAAAGGCACAAAGTTAGTAAAATGGGAAAAAGACAGTCTCTTTAACAAATGGTGCTGGCATAACTTGAAATCCATCTGCAAAAAAATGAGACAAGACCTATACCTCACACCATGCACAAAAACTAACTCAAAAGGGATCAAAGACCTAAATATAAAACCTGAAACACTAAAGATCGTGGAAGAAAAAATAGGGACAATTTCAGGAGCCCTAATACATGGCACAAACAGTATACAACACATTACTAGCAATGCACAAACACCAGAAGAGAAACTAGATCACTGGGAGCTCCTAAAAATCAAACACCTATGCTCATCCAAAGACTTCACCAAAAGAGTAAAAACATTACCTACAGATTGGGAAAAAGTTTTTAGCTTTGATATTTCCAATCAGAATCTGATCTCTAAAATCTATATGATACTGCAAAAACTCAACTACAAAAAGACAAATAACCTAATTAAAAAATGGGGAAAGGATATGAACAGAAACTTCACCAAAGAAGACTGAATGTAGCTAACAGATACATGAAGAAATGCTCATGATCATTAGCCTTTAAAAAACCTGTTGCCTTTAGAGAAATGCAAATCAAAACTACAATGAGATACCCATAGGCTGGCATTAATCCAAAAAATGCAAAAGAATAAACGTCGGAGAGGTTGAGGAGAGACTGGAACACTTATACACTGCTGGTGGGAATGTAAAATGGTACAAGCAATTTGGAAATGGATATGGTACTTGCTTCAGAAGCTAGAAATAGAACTACCATATGATCCAGAAATCCCACTCCTCAGAATGTATCCTAGAGAAATAAGAGCTGTCACATGAACGAATATATGCACACCCATGTTCATTGCAGCCCTGTTTACAAGAGTAAAAAGATGGAAGCAACCATCAACAGATGAATAGATAAATAAATTATGGTTTATTCACACAATGGAATACTATGTATCAATAAAGAGCAATGAAGAATCTGTGAAACAATTCATAACATGGAGTAATCTGGAAGGCATTATGCTGAGTGAAATTAGTTGCAAAAGGACAAATATTGTATGATACCACTATTATAAGAACTCAAGAAATAGTTTAAACAGAGAAGAAAATATTCTTTGATGGTTATGAGAGTGAGGAGTGGGGGAGGGAGAGGGGTATTCACTAATTAAATAGAAGACAAAACCTATTTTAGATGAAGGGAAAGACAGGAGAGGTCAACACAACTGGACTAAACCAAAAGCAAAGAAGTTTCCTGAGTTAATTGAGTATTTCAAAGGCCAGAGTAGCAGGGACAGGGGTCTAGGGGCCATGGTTTCAGGGATCATCTAGGTCAATTGGTATAATAAAATCTATTAAGAAAACATTCTGTATCCAACTTGAGTGAGTGGTGTTTGGTGTCTTAAATGCTAGCAAGCGGCCATCTAAGATGTATCAATTGGTCTCAAAACACCTGGAGCAAAGGAGAATGAAGAACACCAAAGACATATGGTAAAGATGAGCCCAAGAGACAGAAAGGGCTACAAAAATCAGAGACTACTTCAGCCTTAGAGTAGAAGAACTAGATGGTGCCTGGCTACAACCGATGACTGCCCTGACAGGGAACACAACACAAGATCTCTGATGGAGCAGGAGAGCAGTGGGATGCATACCTCAAATTCTCCTAAAAAGACCAGACATAATGGTCTGACTGAGACTAGAAGGACCCCAGAGGTCATGGTCCCCAGACCTTCTGTTAGTCCAAGACTGGAAGCGTTCTCAAAGCCAACTCTTCAGACAAGGATTGGGCTGGACTATAAGATAGAAAATGATACTGGTGAAGAGTGAGCTTCTTGGCTCAAGTAGCCACATGAGACTATGTGGGCAGCTCCTGTCTGGAGGAGGGATGAGAAAGCAGGGGAGGAAAGAAGCTGATTGAATGGACATGGATAATACAGGGTGGAAAAAAAAAGAGTGTGCTGTCTCATTAGGGGGAGATCAACTAGGAGGACATAGCAAGGTATACATAAATTTTTGTAAGAAAGACTGATTTGATTTGTAATCTTTCACTTAAAGCGCAATTAAAAAAAAAATTTATTTTAAAAGATGGGGCCTCAACCACATACAGGCAACATAAGGTCCAGGAGTGCCACTCACTCAGTCTAGCCACCGATGAGAGGTGCCTGAGAATTACTGGTGCTTCCAAATCCCTCAAGCCACTAGCACTGAGCACCCAAAAACTGGCTGCACTACTGCCCCCCCCACATACACAGGCTGTAGTGGACAGGGGCATGCTCTGCATTTGGACACCTGAGGGCAGATGACAGCTGCTTGCCTTGCCCCCCACATGGCTCTCCATTGCACTCAGAGACCTGTGCCTACTCTGAATGGCTCCACCTAACCCTGCCCACTCAGAACCTTAAGTGGGACTCTATGTACCACGTACTTGGTAACTGATGACCAAGGCACATTTGCTTCAACCAACCAGTAAATGGCAGACACACATACAACAGCCAACATAAGACCAGAGAGAATACCCACTGTAAACTTGGCCAGGTAACAAATGGGACAGACTCTTCACTTCACCAGAAATCTTCCCCTATGTCTTCGGCACCCCCAAAAGAACGGTGAACAGACTCCTGGCTCACATACTTAGCTGCTTTGACCACCTGCACACAGAAAGTGAGAGCTTAAGTGACACCAACGGCCAGAATAGCACACACACCTAGACTACCTGGACATAACAACAAAAAAAAAAAGGACACAGTAAACAAAAATACAATAAAAAAAAAAATAACTTACTGATGCCTCGGAGACAACAGTCAATATCAAATTACATAAAGAAGCAGGACAAGATGGATCCAGCAAGAGACCAAAACAAGGAACCAGAAAACCCTCCAGAGGAAGATGAGGCAATGAGACTACCTGAAAAAGTAATTCAAAAGGCTAATGTACAGAACTCTCCAAGAGATGAAGAAGGAGATCAGGCAAAACAGACCAAACCAAGGAGCACAGCAAATGCAATAAAAGAATCCAGGAAAATAATACAAGAACAAACTGACAGAATAAACAGGCTGCTAGAAACCATACAGAAACAGCCACTAAAATCCAAAATATTAAAATAAAATTTCAAAAATAGACAACTCTATAGAAGGTCATAGGAGCAGAATTGAGCCTATGGAAGTCAGAATTAGTGAGATTGAAGAGAAATCGCTTGGCACCAATTTGTTTGAGGAAACCCGCCTCCTCCTCCAAAAAGAGAGAAGAATGGGAAAAAAATGAGAAAAGCTTAAGAATTAAGTGGGACACTATCAAGAGGAAAAACCCATGAGTGATTGGAGTACCAGAACAGTGGGGTATAATGGACAACACAGAGAGAATTGCTGAAGATTTTCTGGCAGGAAACTTCCCTAATATCATGAAAGACAAAAAGATATCTATCAAGAAGCTCAATGAATGCCATACATGGTACCCTCCAAAGGAAAGTCACCAAGGCATATCATAATCAAATTTGCCAAAACTAAAAACAAAGAAAGAATCCTGAGAGAGGCTAGTGATAAAGGAAACGTCACCTACAAAGGAGAACCTATAAAACTAAGCTCTGATTACTCAGCAGAAACTGTGCAGTCAAGAACGCAATGGGATGACACACATAAAGCCTTGAAGGAAAAAAAATGCCAGCCAAATATTGTCTCTTGAATACAACAGCAAAGCTAGCTCATTTCCAGATAAATAGACATTAAGGAAATTTGTAAAAAACAGATAAAAATTACAATAAATATTAAAGGGAGTCCTCCGGTTAGAGAACAAACAACATCAGACAACAATCCAAGACCAGGACAGATTAACCAGATACCAACCCACACAGGAAGTTCACAAAAACTAAGAAAAAAGACTGAAAATAGGAAACCAGAGACATAAATTGTAAACAATGACAAATTCAAAACATAAAGAGGGAATAAAAGGTGTAGTCATAGAACTTCTATGTGGAGAGGAAGTCAAAGCAATATCAAGAAATAGAAGAATGGTCTAAACTTAGAAAACTAAAGGTAAATTTCAAGGTAACCACAAAGGAGGCTAACAAACCTACCTATCAAAATAAAAATGAAGAACATAAAGACTCAGTAAACAAAATCAACACTAATGAAAGAGATGAAAAGAAAATACATTTAAAGAAAGAACTCAGCACAGAAAATTAGGTGGAAAAAAAAAAACCATTAACAACACACAAAAAAAATCAAAATGACACCAGTATATTCATACCTATCAATAATTGCACTGAATGTAAATAGACTAAAAAAAATGCACCAGGAAAGGGACAAAAGAGTGGCAGAATGGAACACACACACACACACACACACAATCCATCTATATGCTGTCTACAAGAAACATATCTTAGATTGAAAGATATAAATACCCTATAACTCAAAGAATGTAAAAATATGTATGAAGTGAACAATGACCAAAAAAGAGCAGGAGTGGCAATATTAATCTCCAACAAAACAGACTTTAAAGCAAAATCTACCACAAGGATAATGTAATGATTAAAGGGTCAATACACCAGGAGGACATAACCATAATAAATATATATGCACTCACTGATAGGGCTTCAAAATACATAAAACGAACTCTTAACAGCACTGAAAAGAGAAATAGGCAGTTGCACAATAATAGTAGGATACTTCAACACACCACTTTTGGTGAAGGACAGAACATCCAGAAAGAAAAGCAATGAAGATACAGAAGATCTAAATGCCACAATCAAACAACTCAACCTCATAGACATATACAGGACACTCCACCTCAAAGCAGCAAATTATACATTCTTTTCCAAAGCACATGAAATATTCTCCAGAATATACCACATTTTAGGCCACAAAACAAGCCTCAACAAAATCCAAAACATCGAAATAACGCTAAACATCTCTGATCATAATGCCATAAAAGTAGAAATCAATAAAAGAAACAGCAAGGAAAATAAGTCAAATACATGGAAACCAAACAACACTTTGCTTAAAAACTACTGGGTAATAGAAGAAATCAAGGATGGATTACAAAAAATTCAAAGAATCAAATGAGAATGAAAATACATTTTACCAAAGCTTTTGGGACACAGCAAAAAGAATGCTTAAAAGTCAATTTATAGCAATAAACGCTCACATAAAAAAAGAAAAAAGGGCCAAAATCAAAACATAAACTTTACAAATTGAGCAAATAGAAAGAGAGCATCAAGAGAAGTCCTTAGGCACCAGAAGAATGGAAATAATAAAGGTTAGAGCAGAAAGAGATGAAATAGAGAATAGAAAAACAACTGAAAGAATCAGTAAGGACAAAAGTTGGTTCTTTGAAAAGATCAACATAATAGAAAAAACACTGACCAAATTGACAAAAGAAAAACAGAAGTAGCAAATAATCCAAATAAGAAATGAGATGGGTAAAATCACAACAGACCTAAATGAAAGAAAAAGGATCGTAAGAGAATACTATGAAAAATTGTACTCCAACAAATTTGAGGAAAATGAACAACTTTCTACAAACACACTACCTACCTAAACTAACAAAAAACTGAGGTAGAAAAACTAAATAGACTATAATAAAAGAAGAGATTGCAGAGGTTAAAAAAAAAAAATTCCCAACAAATAAAAGCCCTGGGCCGGGCGCCTTTGCTGGAGAATTCTACCCAATTTTCAGTGAAGAACTAAAACCAATACTAGTCACTATTGCAGAGCATATGAAACAAAGGAATACTCCTGAACTCATTCTATGAAGCTAGCATAACCCTGAAACCAAAGCCAAAGACCTCACAAAAAAGGAAAACTACACACCAATATCCCTCATGAATATAGATGCAAAAATTCTCAACACAATTCCGGCCAATAGAGTTCAACAGCATACTAAAAAATAATACATCATGACCAAGTGGGATTCATACCACGTACGCAGGGATGGTTCAACATTAGAAAATTAATCAACGTAATCCACTACATAAATAAAACAAAAGAACAATATGATCTTCTCAATCAATGCAGAAAAGGCATTTGACAAAATCCAAGGAATACAAAACCAACAACCAACAGCATTCTAAATAGAGACTGAAAATATTCCCTTTGAGAATGGAAACCAGACAAGGATGCCCTTTCTCACCACTCTTATTCAGCATTGTGCTGTTGCCCTAGGTAGAACAATAATGCAAGGAAAAAGAAATCAAGGGCCATAGAAGGCACAGACACATCCAAACTTCCTGCAGACTGAGTTATTGGACAGAGGGCTGTGGACCTTGGTCTTGGGGGACATCTAGCTCAATTGGTATAACATAGTTTATAATGAAACTGTTCTCCATCCTACCATGGTGAGCAGTGTTTGGGGTCTTAAACGGCTTTAAACGGCATCTGAGATACATCTCATCCTGGCTGGAGCAAAGGAGAATGAAGAAAACCAGAGAAACAATGGAAAGATTAGTCCGTTGGACTAACGGACCACAACTACCACAGCCTCCATCACTCTGAGTCCCAAATAGCTAGATGGTGCCTGGTTACCACCACCAACTGCTCTGACAGGGATCACGATAGAGGGTCCAAAACAGAGTGAGAGAAAAATGTAGAACAAAATTCAAATTCACAAAAAAAGACCGGACTTGATGGTCTGACAGAGACTAGAGAAACCCCAAGAGCACGGACCACCAACGTGCTTTTAACTCAGTAATGAAGTCATTCCTGAGGTTCACCCTTCAGCCAAAGCTCAAACAGATCTATAGGGCCAACAATAATACATATGAGGAACGTGCTTCGTGGCTCAATCGTGCATGGAAGACCAAATGGGCACACCAGCCCAAAAGCAAAGGCAAGAAGGCAAGAAGGGACAAGAAAATTGGACAAATGGTAACAGGGAACCCAGGGCAGACAAAGGGAGAGTGTTACCACATCAGGGGGGTGGCAACTGTCTTAGTCATCTAGGGCTGCTCTAACAGAAATACCACAAGAGGATGGCTTTAACAAAAAGAAATTTATTTCTTCACGGTAAAGTAGGCTGAAAGTACAAATTCAGGGTGCCAGCTCCAGGGGAAAGCTTTCTTTCTCTGTTGGGCCTGGGGGCAGGTCTTTGAAATCAATATTCTGCTGGTCTAGGAGCATGGACGCCGGGGTCCAAAGGACTTACTCTGCTTCCGGCTCTGCTTTCTTGGTTGTAGGAGAATCCCCTGTCTCTCTGCTTCCCTCTTTCTTTTATATCTCAAAAGAAATTTACTCAACGTACAACCTGATCTTTTAGATTGAGTCCTGCCTCATTACCATAACTGCCTCTTATCTTGCCTCATTATCATCATAGAGGGAGCATTTACACCACACAGTAAAATCATATCAGATGACAAAATGGTGAACAATTAGACAACACTGGGAATCATGGCATAGCCAAGTTGATACACATTTTGGGGGGAAACAATTCAATCCATAAATGGGCTAAAACCACACAGAATAAATAGTAAAAAACACCTCTTATGTATGGAGGGAATTTGGGGGAACTTACCAGAGTAGGACAGTGCTGGAGTACAGGCTCATACTTGAATCCGAGAGATACTGACATCAGCATATAATGAACCTGATTAATTAAATTAACTTTATGCTCTTTGCTGTCCATTTTATAAATAAAAACGGAGTACTATAGGAAACCCTAGTGGTGTAGGAGTTAAGTTCTGTGGCTGTGAAGCAAAAGATCAGCAGTTCAAATCCACCAGGTGCTCCTTGGAAACTCTATGGGGAGTTGCTATGTGTTGTACTCGACTTGAAAGCAACGGGTTTGGTGTTGGTTATACATATAAACAAAGTCACAGACCTTTTATACGTTTCTTTAAAAATTACATGGTAAAATTAGAAGGCCTGACCAAACTACATAAGCTAACTGCTAAACTGCTTAGCACTAATTATATGTGCAAAGTTTTTTTCAGGAAAGTAAGGGATCAATTTGATTTGGAGCAAAGGAAAACTTAGTCATAAAAGTAGTTGGAATTTTAATCAAAGATTAAGGATTCTCTAAGATTTGAATTTGGTAGACAAGATCCAGGTAAAAAAGAAGAGTGTGGCATGCCTATACAGGTTAAAAAAAAAAAAAAAGTGTGACTACGAAGAGTACAAGTAAATAGCCTCACGAAATAAAAGTGAGTTGATAAATGCAGATCAAATTAAACAATCCTTAAAAGAGTGTGTATGGAATGCCTACTGTGTGGGAGGCAGTGTGAAAAACCACTTCATGTGTTTCAATCTTATACGGTCAACATTTGGACATTGCTGTTTTGTTCTAGTAAAGAAAAATCATCGAGAGAGCAATATATTACTTAATCCTCCTTCCATGATGGAGAAAGTTTACAGAGCAACTTAGTTTCTCATTAAACAATTAACAGAAGTTATTTTGTGACATTGGTTGCTGTCGTGGGTTGAACTATGTCCCTCAAAAAATGTGTGTATCAATTTGGCAAAGGCCATAATTCCAAGTATTCTATGGTTGTCCTCCATTTTGTGATTTTAATTTTAGATTAAAGAGGATTAGGGTAAGATTTTTAAACCCTTACTAAGGTCACGTCCTTGATCCAATGTAAAAGGAGTGTACCTAAGGTGTGGCCTACATCATCTTTTTTTTTTATTTATTAACTTTTATTGAGCTTCAAGTGAATGTTTACAAATCAAGTCAGACTGTCACATATAAGTTTATATACACCTTACTCCGTACTCCCACTTGCTGTCCCCCTAATGAGTCAGCTCTTCCAGTCTCTCCTTTCGTGACAATTTTGCCAGCTTCCAACTCTCTCTATCCTCCCATCCGCCCTCCAGACAGGAGGTGCCAACACAGTCTCAGGTGTCCACCTGATATAATTAGCTCACTCTTCATCAGCATCACTCTCCTCCCCACTGTCCAGTCCCTTCCATGTCTGATGAGTTGTCTTCGGGAATGGTTCCTGTCCTGGGACAACAGAAGGTTTGGGGACCATGACCGCCGGGATTCCTCTAGTCTCAGTCAGGCCGTTAAGTATGGTCATTTTATGAGAATTTGGGGTCTGCATCCCACTGATCTCCTGCTCCCTCAGGGGTCCTCTGCTGTGCTCCCTGTCAGGGCATTCATCGATTGTGGCCAGACACCAACTAGTTCTTCTGGTCTCAGGATGATGTAGGTCTCTGGTTCATGTGGCCCTTTCTGTCTCTTGGGCTCTTAGTTATCGTGTGACCTTGGTGTTCTTCATTCTCCTTTGCTCCAGGTGGGTTGAGACCAATTGATGCATCTTAGATGGCCGCTTGTTAGCATTTAAGACCCCAGATGCCACATTTCAAAGTGGGATGCAGAATGTTTTCATAACAGAATTATTTTGCCAGTTGACTTAGAAGTCCCCTTAAACCATGGTCCCCAAACCCCCGCCCTTGCTCCACTGACCTTTGAAGCATTCACTTTGTCCCGAAACTTTGCTTTTGGTCCAGTCTAATTGAGCTGACCTTCCATGTATAGAGTGTTGTCTTTCCTTTCACCTAAAGCAGTTCTTATCTACTGATTAATCAATAAAAAACCCTCTCCCTCCCTCCCTCCCTCCCTCCCTCCCCCCTTCGTAACCACAAAAGTATGTGTTCTTCTCAGTTTTTACTATTTCTCAAGATCTTATAATAGTGGTCTTATACAATATTTGTCGTTTTGCCTCTGACTCATTTCGCTCAGCATAATGCCTTCCAGGTTCCTCCATGTTATGAAATGTTTCACAGATTCATCACTGTTCTTTATCGATGCATAGTATTTCACTGCGTGAATATACCACAATTTATTTAATCATTCATCCTTTGATGGACAGCTTGGTTGCTTCCAGCTTTTTGCTATTGTAAACAGAACTGCAATAAACATGGGTGTGCATATATCTGTTTGTGTGAAGGCTCTTATTTCTCTAGGGTATATTCCGAGGAGTGGGATTTCTGGGTTGTATGGTAGTTCTATTTCTAACTGTTTAAGGTAGCGCCAGATAGATTTCCAAAGTGGTTGTACCATTTTACATTCCCACCAGCAGTGTATAAGAGTTCCAATCTCTCCGCAGCCTCTCCAACATTTATTCTTTTGTGTTTTTTGGATTCATGCCAGCCTTGTTGGAGTGAGATGGAATCTCATAGTAGTTTTAATTTGCATTTCTCTAATGGCTCATGATCAAGAGCATTTTCTCATGTATCTGTTAGCTGCCTGAATATCTTCTTGAGTGAAGTGCGTGTTCATATCCTTTGCCCACTTCTTGATTGGGTTGTTTGTCTTTTTGTGGTTGAGTTTTGACAGAATCATGTAGATTTTAAAGATCAGGCGCTGGTAGGAGATGTCATAGCTGAAAATTCTTTCCCAGTCTGTAGGTGGTCTTTTTACTCCTTTGGTGAAGTCTTTAGATGAGCATAGGTGTTTGATTTTTAGAGCTCCCAGTTATCTGGTTTCTCTTCTTCATTTTTGGTAATGTTTTCTATTCTGTTTATGCCCTGTATTAGGGCTCCTAGGGTTGTCCCTATTTTTTCTTCCATGATCTTTATCGTTTTAGTCTTTAGGTTTAGGTCTTTGATCCACTTGGAGTTAGTTTTTGTGCATGGTGTGAGGTATGGGTCCTGTTTCATTTTTTTGCAAATGGATATCCAGTTATGCCAGCACCATTTGTTAAAAAGACTATCTTTTCCGCAATTAACTGACCCTGGGCCTTTGTCAAATATCAGCTGCTCATACATGGATGGATTTATATCTGGGTTCTCAATTCTGTTCCACTGGTCTATGTGTCTGTTGTTGTACCAGTACCAGGCTGTTTTGACTACTGTGGCTGTATAATAGGTTCTGAAATCAGGTAGATTGAGGCCTTCCACGTTCTTCTTCTTTTTCAGTAATGCTTTACTTATCCGAGGCTTCTTTCCCTTCCATATGAAGTTGGTGATTTGTTTCTCCATCACCTTAAAAATGACTTTGAAATTTGGATTGGAAGTGCATTGTATGTATAGATGGCTTTTTGTAGAATAGACATTTTTACTATGTTAAGTCTTCCTATCCATGAACAAGGTATGTTTTTCCACTTAAGTATGTATGCCCTTTTGAATTTCTTATAGTAGAGCTTTGTAGTTTTCTTTGTATAGGTCTTTTACATCCTTGGTAAGAATTATTCCTAAGTATTTTATCTTCTTGGGGGCTACTGTGAATGGTATTGATTTGGTGGTTTCCTCTTCAGTGTTCTTTTTGTTGATGTAGAGGAATCCAAGTGATTTTTGTATGTTTGTCTTATAACCTGAGACTCTGCCAAACTCTTCTATTAGTTTCAGTAGTTTTCTGGAGGATTCCTTAGGGTTTTCTGTGTATAAGATCATGTCATCTGCAAATAAAGATAATTTTACTTCCTCTTTGCCAATCCAGATGCCCTTTATTTCTTTGTCTAGCCTAATGGCTCTGGCTAGGACTTCTAGTACAATGTTGAATAAGAGAGGTGATAAAGGGAATCCTTTTCTGGTTCCCGTTCTCAAGGGAAATGCTTTCAGGCTGTCTCCATTTAGAGTGATGCTGGCTGTTGGCTTTGTATTTTATTTATTTATTTTTTTTTAAAATAGATGCCCTTTATTATGTTGAGGAATTTTCCTTCAATTCCTATTTTGGTGAGAGTTTTTATCATAAATGGGTGTTGGACTTTGTCAAATGCCTTTTCTGCATCAATTGATAAGATCATGTGGTTTTTCTCTTTTGTTTTATTTATCTTGTGGATTACATTAATGGTTTTTCTAATATTAAACCAGCCTTGCATACCTGGTATAAATCCCACTTGGTCATGGTGAATTATTTTTTTGATATGTTGTTGAGTTCTATTGGCTAGAATTTTGTTGAGGATTTTTGCATCTATGTTCATGAGGGATATAGGTCTGTAATTTTATTTTTTTCTGGTGTCTTTACCTTTTTTTTTTTTTCTTTACCTGGTTTTAGGGATATGCTGGCTTCATAGAATGAGTTAGGCAGTATTCCGTCTTTGTCTATGCCTTGAAATACCTTTAGTAGTAATGGTGTTAACTCTTCTCTGAAAGTTTGGTAGAACTCTGCAGTGAAGCCATCCGGGCCAGGGCTTTTTTTTGTTGGGAGTTTTTTGATTTCCTTTTCAACCTCTTTTTTTGTTATGGGTTTATTTAGTTGTTCTACATCCATTGTGTTAGTTTAGGTAGGTAGTGTTTTTCTAGGAATTCATCCATTTCTTCTAGGTTTACAAATTTGTTAGAGTACAATTTTTTGTAATAATCTGATATGATTCTTTTAATTTCATTTTGGTCTGTTGTGATATGGCCCATCTCATTTTTTATTCGGGTTGTTTCCTTTCCTGTATTTCTTTAGTCAGTCTTGCCAATGGTTTATCAATTTTGTTAATTTTTTCAAAGAACCAGCTTTTGGCTTTGTTAATTCTTTCAATTGTTTTTCTGTTCTCTAATTCATTTAGTTCAGCTCTAATTTTTGTTGTTTGCTTTCTTCTGGTGCCTGATGGATTCTTTTGTTGCTCATTTTCTATTTGTTCAAGTTGTAGGGACAGTTCTCTGATTTTGGCTCTTTCTTCTTTATGTATGTGTGCATTTATCGATATAAATTGACCTCTGAGCACTGTTTTTGCTGTGTCCCAGAGGTTTTGATAGGAAGTGTTTTCATTCTCATTGCATTCTATGAATTTCTTTATTCCCTCCTTAATGTCTTCTCTAACCCAGTCTTTTTTGAGCAGGGTATTGTTCAGTTTCCAAGTATTTGATTTCTTTTCCCTGATTTTTCTGTTATTGATTTCCACTTTTATGGCCTTGTGGTCTGAGAAGATGCTTTGTAATATTTTGATGTTTTGGATTCTGTAAAGGTTTGTTTTATGACCTAGCATGTGATCTAGTCTAAAGAATGCTCCATATGCACTAGAAAAAAAAGCATACTTTGCAGCTGTTGGGTGGAGAGTTCTGTATAAGTCTATGAGGTCAAGTTGGTTGATTGTAGCTATTAGGTCTTCCGTATCTCTGTTGAGCTTCTTACTGGATGTCCTGTCCTTCTCTGAAAGTGGTGTGTTGAAGTCTCCTGCTATAATTGTGGAGGTGTCTATTTCACTTTTCAGTTCTGTTGGAGTTTGTTTTGTGTATCTTGCAGCCCTGTCATTGGGTGCATAAATATTTAATATAGTTATATCTTCCTGGTCATTTGTCCCTTTAATCATTATGTAGTGTCCTTCTTTATCCTTTGTGGTGGATTGAACTTTAAAGTCTATTTTGTCAGAAATTAATATTGCTACTCCTGCTCTTTTTTGATTTCTGTTTGCTTGATATATTTTTTCCATCCTTTGAGTTTTTGTTTGTGTGTCTAAGTCTAAGGTGTGTCTCTTATAGGCAGCATACAAACGGATCGTGTTTCTTTACCCAGTCTGAGACTCTCTGTCTCTTTATTGGTGCATTTAGTCCTTTTACAGTCAGCATAATTATAGATAAGAATGCGTTTAGTGCTGTCATTTTGATGCCTTTTTGTGTGCGTTATTGACAATTTCATTTTTCCACTTACTTTTATGCTGAGACGTTTTTCTTTGTAAATTGTGTGTTCCTCATTTTCATAGTAGTTGAATTTATGTTTGCTGAGTCATTATATTTTTCTTGGTTTTTATTTTGAGTTATGGAATTCTTAGACCTCTTTGTGGTTACCTTAATATTTACCCCCTATTTTTCTAAGTAAAAACCTAACTTGTTTCGTCCTATATCACCTTGTTTTCCTCTCCATATGGCAGTTCTATGCCTCTCGTATTTAGTCCCTCTTTTTGATTATTGTGATCTTTTACATGATGACTTCAATGATTCCCTGTTTTGAGCATTTTTTTCTTTTAAAAATTAATCTTAATTTGTTTTTGTGATTTCCCTATTTGAGTTGATATCAGGATGTTCTGTTCTGTGACCTTGTGATGTGTTGGTATCTGATATTATTGATTTTCTAATCAAACAATTTCCTTTAGTATTTCTTGTAGCTTTGGCTTGGTTTTTGCAAATTCTCTAAGCTTGTGTTTATCTGTAAATGTTTTAATTTCACCTTCATTTTTGAGTGATAGTTTTGCTGGATATATGATCCTTGGCTGGCAGTTTTTCTCCTTCAGTGTTCTACATATGTCATCCCATTGCCTTCTTGACTGTATTGTTTCTGCTGAGTAGTCTGAACTTATTCTTAATGATTCTCCCTTGTAGGAGACCTTTCTTTTATCCCTGGCTGCTTTTAAAATTTCTCTTTATCTTTGGTTTTGACCAGTTTGATGATAATATGTCTTGGTGATTTTCTTTTTGGATCAATCTTATATGGAGTTCAATGAGCATCTTGGACAGATATCCTTTTGTCTTTCATGATGTCAGGGAAATTTTCTGCCAGCAGATCTTCAACTATTCTCTCTGTATTTTCTGTTATCCCTCCCTGTTCTGGAACTCCAATCACAAGCAAGTTTTTCTTGTTGTTAGAGTCCCACATGATTTTTAGGGTTTCTTCATTTTTTAAAATTCTTTTACCTGATGTTTTTCAACTCTATGGGTGTCGATTGCCTTATCCTCCGTCTCCCCTACTCTGCATTCCAATTGCTCAATTCTGCTCCTCTTCGTATTGAGTTGTCTAATTCTGTAATTTTACTGTTAATCTTTTGGATTTTTGAATACTGTCTTCTGTATGGATTCTTGCATCTTATTAATTTTCCACTATGTTCTTGAATAATCTTTTTGATTTCTTCAACTGCTTTAACAGTGTGTTCCTTGACTTTTTCTGTGTGGAAAAAAATTTTTTTTTTTTTTAGTGGATTGCCTTATTTCATTTCTGAGATCATCCCTGATGTCTTGAAGCATTCTGTAAATTAGGTTTTTATATTCTGCATCTGGCAATTCCAGAATTGTATCTTCATTTGGGAAAGATTTTAATTCTTTAATTTGGGGAGTTGTAGAAGCAATCATGGTCTTCTTCTTCATGTGGTTGGATATCGACTGCTGTCTCCAAGCCATCTATAAGATATTGTAAGGATTTATTTTATATTTGCTCCTGAGTCTTATCTTGTTTTATTTTCTTTCAATATACATAGATGGGGTACTAGATTGTGCTGTCTTGATTGTTGTAGCCTTTGAATCACTTATGTCCCATTACCAGCTGATTTGGGCTGTTACCAGATATATAAGCCTAAGAGGCCATTCACTATTCTTGAGTAGCATCTGATTTTGGGTCACCAAGTGTGTGGTGTATACTGTCACCTATTCACTTAGAGGAGTAGTGGTGATAGTTGTATGCACCAGATTCTAGTAGCATCAGAGGGTCACACTCGGGGGGGGGGCAGGATGCTAAGAGGCTTCCCCCAAGTGCCAGTAAGGTAGGTGTGTCTCTATTTCTAAAGCAGTTTGGTGGGTGGGCTCTGCAGCTGTACCTTAGACACCCAATGTATGTACCTCTATAGATTGGTAGGTGTCACTATCCTCAGACCCCTATGGCAGCAGGCTAGGTGGTTTTGGTGGAGCTTCAGTCCTCGGTTCCCTGTTGTGGGTAAGTGAGGGCTCTGTTTAATAGGTAGAGATATCAGACCTGGAAAACTTGTCTTTCCAGTAATCCACTAAAACAATTACAGTCAGATCTCTATCAGAGTTGCCTTTGCATTTTAATATCCACCTTGTTCCTTGTAGGGATGAAAGCCCAAGACCATGGATCTCATATGCTTGGCTGGAGCTGGTTGTGTATTTTCAGTCCAATTAGGGAAGCATTTTTGGTCCCTGGGTTTTTTGTAGCTGCTTCTTTCAGGCCTGGAGAATGGGTTAGGAAAAGACAAAAAAAAAAAAAAAAAAAAAAACCCGCAGAGGCACTTCCCTCTCTGGCCCAGGAAATTCCAATGTTAATGAAGCTGCCTGAGACGGAGAGGGGAGGGATCAGATAGATAGGAGAGAGTAGCACCCAGGAATATAGACAAGTTACTTATCTTGCTTGGTGATGACTGTTTTATGACTGAGGGGTGTGTAGCCTGCGTGCTTTGGCTGGGTCGAGATTACCCCTGAGGGTCAGGGCCTCATCCTGTGCTTGTGCTGTCTCAGAAGCCGTGGTCAGTTCCTCTGCTCCCAGTCCAAAGCCCAGAGCCAAGGTTCCCTGGCTGGGACTCCTCACTCCAGGCTCCAAAACCAGTCGCTGCCTCCCGGTGACTTCTCCTCCTGTCGACTGCATCACTGCGCTGCCTGTGTACACTGGATGGCCTTCCCCCGAGGTCACTTCTGGGGGCAAGGGCTGCGTTCCATGTTTGCGCAATGTCAGGATGCCATGCCCAGCTCCCCTGTGCCCAGTCCAAAGCCCGGTGCCAAGTTTTTCTGACTGGGACTCTGGCTCCAGGCTCTGAAAACAGTCACTGCTTCCCCATGGTTGCTCGTTCTCTCGTTAGCCGTGTCAGTGTGCAGCCTGCTTATGATGGCTGAGTCTCTGTCACTCAGGTCAAGTCTTTAGATCTGTGTTTGATGGTCAGGGTTTGTAGATTGTCATGTATGTGATTGATTCACTTGTTTTTCCAAGTCTTTGTTGGAAGAGGGATCTGAGGTAGCTTCTGCCTAGTAGACCATCTTGGCCCCGCCTCCGGTTTTTTATTTTATAAATATGTACACATATGTGTACATGTATTGTCACAATAAATTTATCCTCATATATATATAACCTCTTAGGGAATTTCACATCATAGTCCCCAGTCTTCTTATTCATCATCTTTATCTCATTTTATATTTTTCTATTCATCTGCTAACATAGAGAGAGGAAAAGCCAAAAGAACAGACATATACACACATTACTTAAACACATTCATTCATAAAAATGCTATCTGAATTTTTTGTCCAGGGTAAAGACAGTTGCATGTTATAGATAATTTTAATCTACTAATTTGACAATTAACTGAGCTATGCAAAAGCCTCAAAAAGGTAAGAATGGAGGATAGTGAGCTGATTCAAGACATGATTAGATAAGAAATAGCAGTTCTGTATGAACCTCAATACATATGGCTATCAGAAAAATTTCTTACACATTGAGAAGTCTATAAGAATGCTTTTACACTTATGTTAAAGCACTTAACAAATTTTTCTTGTATTGTAATTCATTTTATTTGTATTTCCCATGTAGCAACACTATTCAGTTAAGGCTGAGACAACCAAAGACAATGGCTTGCTTATCTTTTTTATTACCCAAAAGATGTTTTTAAATACCCTGACTCAGTAACAGTTTACTCTGTTGCATAGAAAGCTCTGGATGTGGAGAGGCTGTCATTCCATCTGTCAGTTAAATTAACAAATATGCATTTTACTTATCATATCTTCCTGTCTTTGGGAGGTACTACCATATCTTTAGAGACACGGATGGGGTAATGGAAGACCAAACCCAGAAAAAGAGAATATCTGTCCCTTTCCTAACTAGTGACATCATGAATACCCTTGTCTCACATTTAAACTGTAGAAGAAAAATGTAAATGTCTATGTTGAGGTCAGGGGTCAGGGGATACTGGGGAATGCGAGGGAGTTACTGGTGAATGGCTAGCTGCACAAAAACCATAGGAGTGAAAAACATTAATCTCATGATAAGTACATTTTAAAACCTCACAGAACTCAGGAGCAACAAGTGAAAGATAGGATAGTGAAGGTCTGTGAATGCTTCTAAATATTTAAAATGACGAAGAATGGTAGTCTGTCTGGAAATGCTAAATCTTGTAAAAAGAAATTTATAAGACTCACTAGAGAGGAAAACACAAACAAATGTAATGAAATTCTCTTCCTCTCTGTCACTTGGACTATCACTAAACCATGTAAAGCTTTTTGTTGTAGTTGTTGTTTAATTACGTTTTCTATTGTTTTTAGTATTCCCTCACCTGTTGGGCCTTAGTTTGGGGAGCTTGATATCCATGTAGTAAAAGTCAGCTTTATGTACATACTATGACTGTTTATTTTCATCACTGCCCATGGAAAGACAGTAAGATGCTCAAGGCAGTTATCAAGGGTCTGCAGAAAGGAGAGAGCTGCTGTCTCTCACCTGATATATTTTTCTGGATTTAGGCTTCCTGATCCATCATTTTCTTGTAAAGAAAGAATAATGAAGCCTTTCCTATCTTTGTTTTTTTTGAATCACAAATGCAAACATCGTACAAGAAAACCATGAATAAAAAGTAAGGAGTGGCCATTAAAATTTAGTTTAGGAGAGGCAAAACCTCCTGCCCTTTTAAATCTTCACATGAATGAGCTCATAGAACACTGCGTGGAATATTCCCTGTTGTTATCAATCTATATAATAAGCTATATTAAAAGCCAGTAATCAAGCCACTTTAACAGGCACTGTGATATAACCTGAAGCGTTAGAAGTTCCATGCCCCATGATTAATTATCATAGCTTATAGATTCCTATTCAATGTTATAAAACATTAAGTGGCCACTTAACACTGGCAAAGTTCTGAAAGTTTAGATATTGAGATGGACTTTCAGTCATAGGTGGATGTGAGAAAAAAACAGAGAAGGGAAATAAAATAGATTTAATAGCTTGATGGCTTGACTTCACACACCACCTTACTCAACCACAAGATCTAAGACCAGCACACTCTATATGGTTCTGCTTTGGAAATAATCCAACACAACTGATTCATTTTCAGAGCTCCTCATAATTAGACATGTTCCTTGACTGATTCACTTCCTTATTTATCTGTATATTTACAGTAAGACATTTCTTTATTTCCTATCAGCCAAAGAAAACATGTGATGTGCTATTAGACATTGAATATTAAACACTTAGTATGGTGCCTAACACACAAGAAACAAGATAATTGTTAATATGTATTACATAATCATTATTTCTAAAATATTTTTTTTAATTTTATTGTGCTTTAAGTGAAAGTTTAAAAAATATAGAACGTTTCACTAATTTGCATGTCATCTTTGTGCAGGGGCCATGCTAATCTTCTCTGTATCATTCCAATTTTAGTATATGTGCTGCTGAACCGAGCACTAAAATATTTTAATAGTAGATACACTTTAGGTAATTGGTCTTCAAAATGTATAGAGATGATTACCCATTACCTTCCACAAATTCTCCCATACCAGAACCAAACCAAACCCGTTGCCACCAAGTAGATTCTGCCTTACAGCAACTCACAGTGAGTAGAAATGACCCATAGTATTTGCAAGGAGTGGCTGGTGGATTTGAACTGCCAAACTTTTGGTTAGTATTACTTTCCAGAATTTCCCCTGTAGGACCTAATATTCAGCTAAATGGTACCTTAACACAACCCAGAAGAAACAGTCTTATCACCTAGATCATCATGTACAGGACAATCTAGTCCTTCAAAATAAGAGGTACACCAATTATCTATGAAATAATTAATTTAGCACAACATACAGAAATGTTATGAGAGAGATATAGAGAGGTTGAGTAAATTGCTCTACTTTTTGGAGAAGGAGAAAATAACTGATTAAAATAATGCTCAGAACTGAAATCTGCTTTGGATATTGTTGTCCGTTGTCACATTGTAATCTGCCATCTTCTACAACTGCTCTTTTCTTAAGACATCAGCTTTGTCACACACCTTGAACCGTAACATCTGAGGGGAAAAAAGTGGACGGTTACAGCTTCTGGTGAGGCACCCCTGATTTTCTCTGCACCCTCCCCTTATAGCCAACATTCAGAAGATACAAATCTGCCCCATCCTCACCTCTAAGACTGTGCACTTGAAACCCTTTGTTGTAGTCAGGGACCATGGATGGTCACAGGAAGAGTGTGTACCTCATGGGAGAGCATCTCATCCCTCCCTGGTATGCCCTCAACTCCACACACACACACAAAAAGAAGTATACAAGGCTGTGTTGATTATGTGATGGTATATTTGAGCCTTTCTTCTTCCTGAAAAACAATGGGATGTGACTATGTTTTATTTTAATTATCCTTCTTGTTCTGAATCTTATCTTGCTCCTCCTACCCCCTCCCCGAGACTTCTATTTTCTTCTCATTGGAGAATGTCAAGAAGCAGTTTGATTCTGCCCCTCAGGAATTGTCATGGACAGGTCTGTCCCTAAGCCTTTGTAGGTAAATACGAACATTTAGGAGGGAAAATAATAAAGGTGAAATAGGAGATTAGTCGACGAATATAATGAATGATCTGTATTTCACAGACTATGTACACAGTACCAGATGAATTCAAGTGAAATGTATTATTACAACCAATTCTCTGACCACTCTAAATTGTTAATATAAGATATTCAAATTTTAATTTTTGTCTGAATCAACCAGAATGGTTATCAAAAATAGCTATAAAAATTTTGTCACATCGATGAGGTCAATATTTCTCTTAATATTATAACAAATTAAAATTAATAAATCCTAATACTCTCCTAGTTACACATGAGTTTCACATAGTACCTACTTGTTTCTATCAGAAGCAAGCATAAGAAAATGGAAAGCCAAAGGTATATATTAGGGTAGCGAAAGAATAAAGCAAGGTACTGAATGCTTGTTATTTAAAAGATGTAAAAAAAAGGTGGCTAGGTGCTGAACATCTACTATTTAAATGATATAAAGACAAAGCAGAAAAAGTAAGGAAGAAAAAAGCATCATTCAGACAGAAAATACCTTTGAACGCAGTGACACAGAAGGTACTTCTCCCCATCCGTCAGCACCAAGGAGCAAACATGCTTTCTAGGCTTTCTACAGGCACATAAAATATATCGTCTTTGCTCAAAGACTAATGAGGAGGTATTCATCTAAGTATGGGCATAAGTTAATGCAAGTATTAGTTGATACGCTATTAAATAATTAACCTAAGTGAAAAGAGAATGCTAAGGAAAATGGTGAGTAGCAAACTGAATTAAAGAGGAATGAAAGTCCTTGGATAATAGAGGAACATAAAGGCAAGTTTTGATCAACTTTAGTTAACCAAGTAGGATATTATATTATTAATTGATTATTTCATCTGCTATTTGGGTCATGTTGCTGTTGTGTGTCATCGAGTCAATTCTGACTCATAATCAGATATAAAGTAAAGACCAAATATTTTTATATTGGCACTTACAGTTTGGATGTTGCTGTTGTTAGGTGCCGTTGAGTTGGCCCCGACTCATAGTGACCCTTTGTATTCTATGTACAACAGAACGAAACACTGCCCCATCCTGCATCATCCTCACAGTTGTTGCTATGTTTGAGCCCATTTTTGTAGCTGCTGTGTCAGTCCATCTTGTCAAGGGTCTTCCTCTTTTTCACTGACCTTCTACTTATCAAGCATGATGTCCTTCTCCAGGGACTGGTTCCTCCTAATAACATGTCCAAAGTATGTGGAATGAAGTTTTGCCATCCTCCCTTCTAAGGAGCATTCTGGCTCTACTTCTTCCAAGACAGATTTGTTAATTTTTCTGGCAGTCCATGATATATTCAATATTCTTTGCTAACACTGTTATTCAAAGGCGTCAATTCTTCTTCGGTCTTCCCTATTCATTGTCCAGCTTTTGTCCACATATGAGACAATTGAAAAAACCATGGCTTGGTCAGGCACACTTTAGACTTCAAAGTGACATTATGGTTTGAATAGAACTCCTTAAACAAATCAGTGAAATTCAATGTCATGGACCCCTCTTGTTATGTTTCTATGCTGAGCTTTTAATAAGGCACTATTAACAAAGAATTTTGTTTTGAATACTTGAAAAGGCTGAATGACAAATTTAACTGTTGAACTGATTGTCAGTGTAGAAAAAAAAAAAGTTTAACATAAGAGGAAAGAAATAAGAGAAGAAGAAAGAGAAAAAAAATAAAACCTAAATCCAAATAGAAGTTCGTCATCGTGATCAAGGATACTGGACCAAAGGTTTTGAGAGAAACCTGCATATTGTCAATGTCAAATGTCATTGTCTTAATCCCTAGAGTCTGAAAGGAAGCTGTGTTCTCTCAGAAGTCACCTGTTTGGGAAAGCCTTTTTAGTGAGCCTCAATGTCAGATTTCCACTGGGATTAGATATCCAGACGGTAGGATCCTAAACGTGTTTATAATTGGAAACATGTGTTGATGTGCCTGGGAACTTAAGAGCCATATTTGTATGCAGAGACAAAGTGTATTGGTAGTTACCAAGGGCCAGAGGGGAAGTGGGGAGTTATTCAGAGGCATTGAACTTCCATTTGGTGTGATGAAAAACTTTTGGAAAATGGATAGTGATTTTCTTGCACAACTTGGTGATTGTGATGAATGTCACTGAATTGTTCACTTAAAAATGGCTTCAGTGGCAAACATTTTGTTACATATATTTTGCCACAATAATATTTTAAATTGAAAAATGAATTTAAAAAGAACCGTGTTTGTAAATAATAGCACCTGAAATTATCTTTTCCAGTGTGGTTTCAACGCTGATTTTTGTTTTAAATTTTTTCAGTGTATTTAGTCTCTTAGTTCAATATCATGTAAGGCATATCAGGTGATGTTCTTTTTGAAACTGTGGTTTGCATCTGTTATGAATATTAACTCGTACATAATCTTACTTATCTGAGAATATCTGGCAAGAGTAGAATGTACCAAGATGGAATCTGTGAGAGGAGAAGTCGGGAAAAATCTCATGGACCTTTCAGTAACAATTTCCTAGGTTGAGGATTTAAAGATATATGTCACATCATCATAACCATTAGGCCTGGAACAAAACTGCAGACCAGAGAAGTTTAAGATCTCTCAGAAAGTTAGATGATTTTGATTTCAAGACATCATTAGCTAAGATCATATTTTTAAAGCTTTGAGGGTATTTTTTTAAATGGAAGTCTTTCCTTTAGTGTATTTAAAGTATTTTACTTAGAAACTTGATTTCTATTATTATAAAGTATTGAAGTTTTTCTTGGGTAGGAAAAATCCCAAATAAAATTTATTTTTAAATGTTCAAATAGTTCCAGAGAGGGGGATTTGATATTTTCTGTAGCTTTACTATTTTTTTCAGTTTAAGATAATCACAAATAAAATAAGGTCAAGGAACTCATTGACCACACTGGGTAAGAAAATTCCAACAATATTTTTATATTGTTTGGTGATGGTTTCATAAGTAAAAAGTCTAGAGATGATTCTGAGCAGCTCCAAGCTACAAGTGATAATTTTGAGATGGCGTTAAGCTTTTCTTTTTGGAAGGAAAGTTTGTTGAATTTAAATAAATTATTTCTAGTCTGAAACCAGATTAAACACTGTCACTACAGGATTAATACAAGAGTATTAAGACTACTGTTTATAAAACAGTCAGGGTATTTCATTAACTATAAAATCAAATCCATTGCAATCGAGTTAATTCCAACTCCTAGTGACCCTATGTGTTACACAGTAGAACTTCTCCATAGGATTTTCTTGCTTGTAAACGTTATGGAAGAAGATTGCCAGGCCTTTCTTCCATTGCACTGCTGGGTGGGTTCGAATCGCCAACCTTTAAGATAGTAGTAGTCAAGTGCAAACCATTTGTACCACCCAGAGACTACAATTTAGTATAGGCTTTAATAACAGATTTTCTTTTAAGGTTGGACTGTCACCAATAAGCAGTCATTGCTTTGTTTCAAAATTTTTAATCGAGACCTCTGAAGAAGACAGAAAACTCCCTTGTTTTCATAGCATTTACAGCATGCAGAAATCATGAACTAACCCTATAGCACTTGCACTCTCCTATGAATATTAGCTCATAAACCTCTAGCAAGGTAGCCTCAGAGCTTTTGCATGGGATGAGCTATTAGTGACACAAAATATTTAGAAGCTAGATCTTAGTCATGAAATACATGCTTTAACAATTAGAATTGTCATCAAGTTTGGACATCAGTCAAATTAGCAGCTGTCAAGTTTAGAGCTTTTAGACAGTTATGAGATTTGCCTTTATTATGTAAGAAAGACAGTAAAATAGGTATTTTAGGTGCTAAGATACAGAATACTAGATAAATTTAATTATTTTAGCATTCTTTATTTTATAATGTGAAGGGTATAATCTTTGTGGTTACTTGATAGCCATCTAGGAAACCTCAGAAATAATTTAGATATGAAAGACATCTTACCATTTTTGACAAAACATGTTATTACATTAAGATATGAGACTAAGTGTCTAAAGAGAGGAAAATGCTTACAGTCTTATTTGGGAGTGAAAATATTTAACGTAAACACAATAGCAAGGAACAGTGACAGACTAGGTGAAAAGATTTTAAATGAATACAGTAGCAATTGATTTTGTTTAAATGATTTAAATGATTGTAAAGTCATAAAATATAGTCACCATTCTAAAATTCTAGATGTTTTATCACTTACAGAAAGCAGCCCTGGTGGTTAAGCACTAGGCTATTAACCAAAAGATTGGCAGCTCAAACCCACTAGCCACTCAGGGGGAGAATGATGGGCAGTCTGGTTCTGTAAAGATTTACCGCCTTGTAAGTTGTCAAAGATTTCATTTTGCATGGATCCACAATCAGAGCCCTTGGAAGCAGTGGTAAAGAAAACAAATGACGACGAGGCATTACATTGGGCAAATCTGCTGTAAAAGATCTCTTTAAAATGTTAAAAAGCAAAGAAGTCAGTTTAAGAACTAAGGTGCTCATGACCCAAGCCATGGTGTTTTCAATCTCCTCCTGTGCATGTGAAAGCTGGACAGTGAATAAGGAAGACCAAAGAAGAAATGATGCCTTTGAATTATGGTGTTGGCAAAAAATATTGACTATTCTATGGGCTGCCAGAAGAACAAACTAATCTGTCTTGGAAAAAGTGCAGCCAGAACTCTACTTAGAAGCAAGGATGGCGAGACTTCATCTCACATACTTTGGATATGTTATCAGGAGGGACCAGTCCCTGGAGAAGGACATCATGCTTGGTAAAGTAGAAGGTCAGCAAAAAAGAGGAAGGTGCTCAACGAGATGGATTAACTCAATGGCTACAACACTGGGCTCGAGCATAACAATGATTGTGAGGATGGTACAGGACCAGGCAGTGTTTTGCTCTGTTGTACATAGAGTTGCTATGAGTCGAAACCGACTTCTAGGCACCTAACAACAACAGCTTATGGAGCTGTTCTACTCTTTCCTACAGGGCTACTATGAATCGTAATGGAATCAGTGGCAATGGATTATCACTTGCAAGTTAAAAAAAAAAATGTAATAATCTTCACATATCTTTATAGGTATGAGTTTAAATACATACAAATAGGGGACAAATTTAAAGCTTTCAACGTTAGGTATAAAAGATAATAAAATTTATCAGAATATTAAATAAGATAAACTATATTAAGTTACATTTTCCATCTTAATGAACTTAATAAAAAAATAAACTACCAAATAAACATACAAATCATATTCATTATTTTATAAACATATTCATAGTCTCTGAAAGTATTGAACAAACTATAGTTTCAACAATTTATGTTCATGGGGACCGTTAACCAAAGGTTAAATGTGTAAAGAAAACTAGAGGGTAGGTAACAGTTTAAAAACAAACAAAAAAAACTAGCTATTTCTATTCCAAAGTCTATGCTACATTTCTCTTTCAGAGTGGCAAAAAAAAAAAAAAAAAAAGAAGAAGAACTTTAACATTATCCAAATGCAGCTATAGGCATACCTCAGAGATATCGTGGGTTCAGTTCTAGACCACTGCAATCGAGTGAATACCGTAATAAAGTGAGTCACACAAGTTTTTGGTTTCCCAGTGCATGTAAATAAGAATGAAAAGTTTGAAATATAGCAAGAATTACCAAAATGTGACACAGAAACACGAAGTGACCACACGTTATTGGAAAAATGGCGCCGATAGACTTGCTCAATGTAGGGTTGCCACAAACCTGTTTGTAAAAACGCAGTATTTATGAAACAACAATAAAACAAGGTATGCCTGTATATATTTTTTCAGTCTATTATACAATGGGCATTCTATAATGTATAAATATAAAAGGATAGATTTAAAATGATAAGTGGTTACAAGTGTTTTGTTTTCTCTTCTTAATTTAGAGATTGCCCAGGCATGCAAAGATGAGTCATAAATTAAATCAACAGTAGTTTAAACTTGCAAAGTTAAAGATCTTAAAAGTACCAGTTAAGCTGAAACACTAAATCCATACAATTTGAATCATTAAATAATTCATTTTTAATAAAAGCATTAGTTTTGATAATTGAAATTAGTTGAACACCTAATTTTATAATCTTAAACAAAGTGATGCTAGATTAAATTCAGTAAAAGCAGTAGGTGATATTTAGGAAATTCAAATTATCTAGACTCTTTTTTTTTAATAAAAATAAACCCAAGGTTATATAAACTAGAACATCACGGTAACATCTTTATAAGGAGGGAGATATAGAGATGTTTTATGTCAAAATTGCTTAACCAGTCTAATATTTAAAAGAATCACCTAAGAATAATACGTTAATGTTTTCTCTATATAATTACATCTCACATACAACAGTGTTTAAATTGTTTAAAAATAATGCCAATTAGTCCAAAAGAATAATGGACCGCGACTACCACAGCCTCCACAAAACTGAGTCTAGCACAACTAGATGGTGCCCGGTTACCACCACTGAGTGTTCTGACAGGGATCACAATAGAGGGTCCAAGACAGAGCTGAAGAAAAATGTAGAACAAAATCCTAACTCGACAAAAAAAGACCAGACTTACTGGCCTGACAGAGACTGGAGATATACTTAAGAGTAGGGCCCCAGATACCCTTTTAGCTCAGTAATGAAGTCACTTCTGAGGTTTACTCTTCATGCAAAGCTTAGACAGGCTCATAAAACAAAATGAGACTAAGGGGCACACAAGCCCAGGGCAAGGACTAGAAGGCAGGAGGGGACAAGAAAGCTGGTAATAAGAAACTCAAGATCAAGAAGGGAGAGTGTTGACATGTCGTGGGGTTGTTAACCAATGTCATAAAACAATATGTGTGCTGTTTAATGAGAAGCTAGTTTATTCTATAAACCTTCATCTAAAGTACAATAAAAAAGTAAAATAAAATAATGCAGTTTTGTTGTATTTCTTATCACTTAGCCAAATAAGCAAAACCACCAATTAAACTGAAAATATATCTTTTTTAACTTAAGGTAAAGTTTGAACACAAAAAGATTCTTGAAGAGCCAATGTATCATTTGAAGTATAAGAATGCATGTTCTTAGAAATCTAAGTTTCTTTCATTTTAAATTGATATAAGCACTTATTTGTCTTTATAAACCAACCAGCAAGCCATTATATTTTAAGAGAAATTATACTTTCATTATCTCCCTCTTTATGAAGTCAGGAGGTTCAGGGTGTACAAACAGTTAAGCACTGAGCTACTACTGAAAGGTTAGCAGTTTGAATCCACCCAGAGGTACATCCGAAGAAAGGCCTGGAG
Source organism: Elephas maximus indicus (assembly GCF_024166365.1). Lineage (NCBI taxonomy): Eukaryota > Metazoa > Chordata > Mammalia > Proboscidea > Elephantidae > Elephas > Elephas maximus. Next base: position 87,018,327 of record NC_064819.1, on the reverse strand, counting down.
ATCTACTTCTGAAAGAGTCAAGGAATACTGGTTTGCTAATAATTTTAGATTTATAAAAATGAAAAAAATTTATTAGCTCTTATGTAAATTAGATAAGCTAAATGTAATAGAACATGATTTAAGATAGAAAAAGAAGTATTTGCATCAATTAAAAATAATAAAGAAATAAAGACATATAACAAAATATTGTTAGGTATCTCCATAGGCATCACTGATGAGAATTTGAGAAATTTTTGATTCCCTTTTGAATTTGGTAGAGCAATGTCTTTTTCAGAGTTCATATCCCTTAACATAATGTCATATTTCCCAGCCTTTTTTCTTTGAAGGATTGCCTTGAGAACAGCAAATCTTGTTCTTGCTTTTTTTTTAATTGTACTTTGGGTGAAGTTTTACAGAGCAAACTAAGTTTCTCATTAAATAGTACACATATTGTTTTATGACATTGGTTAACAACCCCACAACATGCCAACACTCTCCCATCTCGACCTTGGGTTGCCTATTACCAGCTTTTCTGTCCCCTTCTACCTTCTAGTCCTTGCCCCTGGGCGGATGTGCCCCTTTAGTCTTGTTTTATTCATGGGCCTGGATAAGCTTTGATTGAAGGGTGAACGTCGAGAGGAGAACACCAAATCTTGATTTATATAGCCATAGAAAAATTTTCTTTTCCTGATTCAATCTGTCCAGTTTACAATGAAGTAAGTTTTTCCATTCTTATCTACTGAGACTATTTAAATAATCCTGAAGGAACATTAATATCAGATTATTTAATCATATAAAAGTTTTAGCAAACTGATAGAAGAAGGCTGAGTGTGGAAAGCTAGGGATTTGGATACCTTTTGTTTTAAGGCTCCTCTTTTTTTTTTGGTTAAGAATACAAGTTTACTAAAGCCAAAATACTTGTGAGGAGTATGGCATACTAAGATCATCTTTGGTGTATAAATTTCATTTGTGCAGATACTGATACCTGTTGATCCCCTAACGGATGTTTTTGTTGTTGTTAGGTGTCATCAAGTCAGTTCTGACTCATAGAGATCTGATAGGGTACAGTAGAACTGCTCCATAGGATTTTCAAGGAGGGGCTGGTTGATTTGAACTGCCAACCTTTTGGTTAGCAACTGAGCTTTTAACCACTACACTACCAGGACTCCCATAAGAAATAAACATTTAAAAAGTCAGAGTGTTGGAAGGAGGAAAAGAGCTTTGACTTTTAAAGTTGGGAACACTCATCTTGGAGCAAACACAAAATGCACAGAGAGGATTCCATCAAATTCAGAAAAACAAAAGATGAAAAGCTTCTCCACCCTGCATCTTATATTCCAGAAATATTAGAATCTTCAAACAAACATGTACAAACACACGCACGCACACACCCCAAATGAATTAGTTTCAAATCCGCCGTCATTTTCTCTTGGCAGGGTTTGAATTCCTGTCATCATTACATGGCAGAATTACTTGATGATAGAATGCCTATAATCTGACCCTACAAATGCCAGTAAATTTCTGTTAGTCCTTAAGCTAGCCCAAGACAGATTTGGCCCACCCCGCATGTGCAGAAGGGCGAGGTGGGACCGCTACTTAACCTGAGCAGAGGGCGCAGCAACAGGAGGAACAAATCAAAAGGAAAATCATCATCTGGACCTTATTCTGAAGCGAGAGGTCCAACAAGAACCACATCACCTCCTGTTTCCTGTCCATCTTCTAGAATTTTCCCTCCCCAGTAAACCTGCATGGCCACCATCTTGTTGCCCAAATCACACATAAGCCCTGCTGCCTAGTAGCTTGGGGAGTCAGATCTGAGGAACTTCCTCCAGACTCCTTGCTCTGTGCATTGCAACAAAGTTACTTTCTCAAAGACCAGTGTCCAGATAATTGGCAAGTCTGAGTGTTCCGAACAAGGACTCCCCTTTTAGGGTTCGGTAACATACCGAAAATCAAATCCTACCCCTGCTGCCACCAGTGTGGACACCATCACCTACGCACAATCAAAACTGAAATAAAAAGCTAACTTGGCAAGGAATCAGACATAGAATGAAAGAATCAAAAAGCTCAACCACAAAACTTATCAGATTAGCCAGGGGAGGGGAATCCAGGAGTCTAGAAGTCCAGCTCAGTTGAGGTGAGCTTTCAGACTACATGTTTCTCTTGGTCCATGGATTGAATCCAAAAGAGTAATATCTCAGTGCCTTCATGAATAACCTTTAAAAGAACAACTCGAAGACACCTAGCTAATTATTTTACTGTTTACGAACTGTTTACTTCTATAAGAAGAAGGCCCCTGTGTAGCACAGTTTGTGGTTGACTATTAACACAATGGTTGGCAGTTCGAACACACCCAGTGGCACCACAGAAGAAAGCCCTGGTGATCTGCTTCCATAAAGATAACAGACAAGAAAGCCCTATGGAGCAGATCTAACCTGTAACACATGGGGGCGCCATGAGTCAGAATCAACTTGGCATCAAAGGTTTTTTTATTTCTACAAAAGGGAGATAAATTAATAGATTGATTTCATCTAACAAGGCAAAACCAGAATTTATACAAGAGAAAGAATAGAGAGGGAGGAAAATTAACTTCAGAGGCTCTAGGAAGAGTAAGGCTTGTTTGTGCTTTATTGGGTAAACCAGTTGTCTGGCAGATTATAAGATGCCAGTCTGGACATCATATCCTGACTATGTTAAGTACGGGGATTAAAGAAAGTGATTTCAGTTGTTTATGGATTCTTCAGACAGCATTGAGAATTTAGTTTTGCAGCATGCTTTTCAGTCTTTCAGCACTCCCACCTTAGTTAAACCATGTCTGCACGTTTTCCGTATCGTTTTCTCACTTTCCTATACTCTGATCTTTTCTCACCAGCCTCTTCAAAGCTCCCTTTACATCTTTGTTTCTCAGAGTGTAAATGAGGGGATTGAGGGTGGGAGTTGCTACAGTATACAAAAGGGTTATAAACTTTCCCTGTCTGTGGGCGTAGGAGCTGTTGGGCTGGATATAGACAGCTGTGATGGTCCCATAGAAGAGGGAAACTACAAATAGGTGGGATCCACATGTTCCAAGGGCTTTACGCCAAGCTTGGGCTGACCTGATTCTCATCACTGCTTGGGAAATGTATCCATATGAGACCAAGATGAGTGCCAGGGGGAGGAGGAGTAGTATCAAGGAAGCCATGAAGAGCTGGACCTCATTGGCATGAATGTCTACACAAGCTAACTTGATCATGGCAGGCACTTCACAGATGAAGTGGTAAATCCTCCGGTTCCCACAAAGGGGCAGCTGAAGGGTGATGGTGCCCTGAACTAGGGTATTGCCCACTCCACTCAACCATGCCACTCCTACAAGTGACTGGCAAAGCCGTGGATGCATAACAGTAGCATAATGAAGTGGTCGGCAAATAGCAGCATAGCGGTCATATGCCATGACAGCCAGGAGAACACACTCAGTAGATCCCAGTGCCAGAGCCACGTAGAGTTGAATAGCACAGCCTATAGGAGTAACTGTCTTTGCTAATCCATGGAGATTCCACAGCAGTTGGGGCACAATGGTGGTGGTAAGGCAGAGGTCAACAAAGGAGAGATTGGTAAGAAAGTAATACATGGGCGTATGGAGCTTGGGATCCAGACTGGAGACCAGGATGATGGCTGTGTTGCCCATCAGTGTCAGAAGGTAGGAGATCAGCACAACCACAAAGAGGATCTTCTCAAGCTGTGGCTGGTCAGAGAAGCCCACCAAAATGAAATCACTTCCCAAACTCTCATTATTTGTCTTCATCACCCTACTTATGAAAAGGAAAGAGATGAGTACAAAAATACATGTGATGAGTCTAAAATCCAAAACCAAATACACTGCCAAATTGAGTCAATATTGGGCAGTGGGAAGCAAATAAAATCAGAAATACACTTGAAAGAAATAGACCCTGAAGTTGAAGAATGAGGGTGTGTAAGTAGAGAGAGAGAGAAAGAAAGAGTGAAGAGACAAACCTGTCTGACACCAGGAGGAAAAAAATTAAGAACTTTCTTAGAGAAATGCTAAAAAATATGGTGACATTAAATAACCCTTTCAAGAACCCGTTATTTTCTGCTTTAAATTCTTTTTTTTGTTGTTGTTACCACGTGTTTTCATTAATGGAAGCATGCTGAATCATTAAGTGTGTCTGAATTTTTGGAAGGCAGTATGGATTTTTTTTTCTTATCCCCTCCCAGAAGCTTACCCTAAGTGTTCAGTGGTACACATGATGTTACACTAATTATGCCGCAGAGTCCTCAGTGGGGTCTGTCTACTGGTACTTACCTGCAACAAATAAAAATTTTCAAAATTTCTATTTTTCCTACCAAAAATTAAGATACCTCATACAATACCCTATAAAAATAGTAATTTACAGCACACTCCCATTTCTTCAGTTGTAGTCATAAAGGCCCCTGCCTTGAGGCAGCAGGCACTGTCAGTGGTGCAGCAGCTTCCCAATAAATGTCCAGAAGCAGAAAATGTACTTGGTTCCTTGGGGTACCCATGAGAAGGAAAGGGATAAACAATAAAAGAAGTAAACAATAATTAATGATTTCTTGATTATTCCAAATTCTTCAATTTTTCTGCAAATCTACTTCCTTCTTCCTCAAAAGCATCTTGTAAAATTGGAAGCGAAAGAAGAAAAGGAGAGGTGTTGTCCAGTCAATGAACATTTGCTTTATACCTATTTTATCAGTGATCAAAAGGAGCCCCCGTGGCTCACAGGTTAGGTGCAGTGCTAACCCAAAGGTCAAGGAGTTGGAAGTCACCAGCTCCTCCTTGGTAGAAAAGGGTGCTGATCTTGTTCTATAAAGACTGCAGCCTTCAAAACCCTAGGAGCAGTACTCCTCTGCCTACAGGGTCACTATGAGTGGGAATCAACCAGATGGCAACGGGTGTCAGTGGTCAGTAGTAAAAGCAGCAAATAAGGAACACATATGCTTTTTTAAATATACGGCTGTAAACCAAAAGGTTGGCAGTTAGTATCCACCACCTGCTCGTTGGAAACCCTAAGGGGCAGTTCTACTCTGTCCTATAGGGTCGCTATGTGTTGGAATTGACTCTATGGCAAGGGGTTAGGTTTTTTTTTTATTATTATTATCGCAACGCATTATGCTGACATATGTATGCATTTATCAATATCATGATAAGATAGAGGAAACCCTGGTGGGGTAGTGGTTAAGTGCTACAGCTGCTAACCAAAGGGTCAGCAGTTCGAATACGCCAGGTGCTCCTTGGAAACTCTATGGGGCAGTTCTACTCTGTCCTATAGGGTCGCTATGAGTCGGAATCGACTCGACGGCACCGGTTTGGGATAAGACAGAATATGAAATATGTAATTATCATGTTGTTTTAATTAATTAGTAAATATCATCTACAGATTAAATAATTTTGCTTCTATATTTTTCTTATTCTGTAAAAATTAGCAGTTGGATATTTTTATGTTAATTAAAAAAGCTAAAGCTTTTGAAAATTTTATTCTTTGATAGACTGGATTGAAATTTTGGTTGGAGTGTGATCAATATTTCCCCTTTTATAACTTCATATTATATAGTATCAGAATAACAAGTCCATTTGGTTGCATTACACAACTTTGCTAAATAATTTAGTGGTCTTCCATGCCACAGGTCACTGCTGACCTTCTACTGAAGGAAATGGAGATTAAAAAAAGATAAAAAATGTTTTGGAAATTTGATTAAAAAAACATGTAGTGCATTTTTGCTGATGGCAGTCAGACAACTTTTCTTAGTAAGTAGTGTTTAAGCAGAGAACTAAAGGATGAATAGGCCTTAACCAGTAAATACAATGAAGTTTGGGGTAAGGAGAGATTATTTTAGGCAGAAGGAATAGCATGCTATGGCTTAATGCTGAAAAGGCATAGAGAAGAGAAATATATGCTGTTATAGAATTAGTTTACAATAGTATGCATGCATGGGAAGGAAGAGGAATGTTTAAATTATGCTGAACAGTTGGATTTATCCCAAGGATGTTTTAAGCAGGTGAAGGGGCAATAGAAGTCAGGAGGGACAGGTAATTGACAGGTTGTTTTATTAAAAAAAAAAAACCACTCTGGCCTCAGATTGCAGAATGGTTCGGCAAGGAATGAGTTGATACATGGAAACTGGTTTGAAAGCAGTTGCAATGCTCGAAGAAAGAAAGGGCTTGATGGTGGCAGGGAAGATTTATATTCTTAGACTCTAGAGATATTTAGAAGTTAGAATCAACAGAACATGATGATTAACTAGATGTGGAGGGTGAGAAGGGAGGGTTGATGATGGATTACAAGTTTATTTCTTGAACAGTTCGGTGTCCTTTACAGAAGTAGGAAACACTAAAGCTGAAAAAATATTTTGTAGAGAAGATAATAGATTTACATGCCTCTAAATTTACGATTCTTCAAAAATTTATATAGAAAAGAAATGTTACATGTGATTCAGTCCTGCTGTTTGACTATTATATACCTTCTCCCTAGTTATCCACTTGGATAGACACAGAATGTCGTAATTGGAGGCCATTATTACTCTCCCTAACAAAAAAATTCTTCACTTTACAATGTTCTACCACTTATGTCCGTTATCTCATACCCCTATCCAAACTAAATTTGAATGTGATGATGACATTTTGCACCTTTAATGCATGTTAACCAATCTATCCTTATGTTATTAAATTTATTTAAAAAAAAAAAAAGACTTCTATTTATATCATCCTAGATGGCAAAGAATTTTAGGTGGTCTCTTACCTTTCAGTTGTAATCCTCATTCCTTTCCTATACATGACTGACAGAATCACGCCTCCCAAAAACGACATTCATCAAGATACAATTTTCATTTCTCAATGTATGAAATTCACAAAACTCAGCACTGAATTGGAGACTCCGCACAATTTTTGTTCCCCTTTTGGTTTTCAGAATTATCTCCCAACATTTATAATTTGTTCTAGTCAAGTAAATTCCATTACTACTCCACTTACAAAAAGTTTTAATTTCTGATTCAAATACTTTGCCAATCCTCTGTCTCCTCTTTGCAATAACTATTCCATTTCCTTTACCCCTGATGAATTCTAAAAAAAAAAAAAAAAATTGCCATCAAGTCATTTCCGACTCATGGGGACCCCATGTGTCACAGGGTGGAACTGCTCCATAGTGTTTTCTTGGCTGTAATCTTTACAAAAGGGCCCTGGAGGAGCAGTGATTAAGGGTTCAGCTGCTACCCAAAAGTCAGTGATTTGAACCCATCATCCTCTCTGCAGGAGAAAAGACCTAACTCTCTGTTCCTATAGATTATAGCCTAGGAAGTCCTATGGGGCAGTTCTACCCTGTCACGTGGAATCACTATGAGACTGAATCCACTGGATGGTACACAACAACAGTCTTTACAGAAACAGATTGTCAGACCTTTATTTTGCAGTGCCACTGGGTGAATTTGAATTGCCAACCTTTATGCTAACAGTCCGGAGCAAACCATCTGTACTACCTGGAAACTATACAGCAAATTCTACTGACTTGTTAATATTTATCTCTGGACCAACATCTTCCAAGAACTCAGATCCACTCTCTACAAAACACTTCTGGTAATCCTGAACTATTTTGCAATAATGTGCTGACTTTCATGTCACTGAGCTGGTCATGCATCCTCAGATAGAAAGTAAACTCCTAATGGGCAAAGATTTCTCTTAAATGTCTTTCATGCTATCCTCAGCAAGCAGGCCTGTTTGGAGCATAAACCAAATGAAACCAGTTTTCTCATCAAGCTGATTCTGACTCATAGCAACCCTATAGGACACAGTAGATCTGCCTCATAGGGTTTCCAAGGAGTGGCTGGTGGATTCAAACTGCCAACATTTTGGTTAGCAGCTGAGTGCTTAGTCACTCTAACACCAGGGCTTCTTGGAACATAGAAGGAACCAAATAAATACCTCTTGAATAAACTAGTGCCTTTATTCTTTCTATTAAACAGCTTTTCTCTCTATTTCTCTTCCTCTAGCTAGAAATAAATTATGTGTTTACAACATATATAGAGCATAAATCAATACACCATAAATATAGTAGGTTTCATTAAAAAACATGTATCTAATTACTATTTCAAAAGACTCACATCCTTCCCTCTTCTCCTCCAATTTAGTCAGGAAGTTTCAGTGCCCCCAACAATCACTTGAGTTTTTTTTTAAATGTACTGCTGTAAAATATACTTCTAAGAAAGGTTAGAGTATTTTCTGGAGGTAAGTACTAGATAGAAAGATAATCTCCATGCTTTTCTTCTGATATAGTTGTCATGTTCACATTTATTTAACTCAGTCTTGTTCCATTCATTCATTTGTCCTTAACCTGAATGAACCTATTGCCGTCGAGTAAATTCCTACTCATAGCAACCCTACAAGACAGAGGATGACGGCTCCATAGGATTTTCAAAGCAGTCATCTTTATAGAAGCAGACTGCCACATCTTTCTCCTGCAGACCAGCTGGTGAGTTCAAATTGCCAATCTTTCAGTTAGCAGCTGAGCACTTAACCACAGTGCCTCCGGGTCTGCTAGTTCACTTGTTCTTAAGAAAATAGAACACATGAGCATCACAATTTACTGTATCCCACGTTTTAAACTTTGTATATATGAATAAATATGAAGTTTCCCCAATTATCTACAGTTATGGAGAAAGTAGAATTATCCAGAGGGCAAGGGAGCAAGAACACATACATACATATAACACATATATGCACATAAACAATCTGTATCCATAACTTATATGTATCAACAATTATGACTACATTAGAAAGAATTCATATTTTCAGCCTTTTAACAAACTGTACAATTGGAAAAAATTTAAGAAAAATCAGAATGTAAAGGAAATTCCCCATAAAGCAGGGAAATTACCTTTCATGCTTTTCCCCTCTGAATTTCCCTATAATGAATGTACGTTCTTAAAATTAAGACAATCAGACTGAGACCAGAAGAACTAGACCAAACTTAGTGGTTTGGCTGAGATTGGAGGAACCTTTGAAGCCATGGCCCCCAGACGCTCTGTTAACCCAGAACTAAAACCATTCCCAAAGCCTACTCTTCAGACAAAGATTAGAATGGACTATAAAACATAAAAACAATACCCGTGAAGAGGGTGTGTGTCTTAGCTCAACTATATACACGAGATCAAACGAGTGGCTCCTGTCCATAGGCGGAATGAGAAGACAGGAATGGATAGGAGCTGGATGGATGGGTATGGGAAACCTGGGGTAGAAGGGGGGAGTGTGCTGTCACAATTTAGGGAGTGCAACTAACAGTATGTGCATAAATTTTTCTATGAGAAATTAACTCGAGCTGTAAACTTTCACCTAAAGCATAATAATAAAAAAAAAAATTAAGGAAGGTATACTAATATGGTTTGTCTGACTTACTACTCCCTTCTAAAAATAGTAAGAGATGAGATAATATAGTATTTTGAAATAAAAACATTTTATAAAAGGCATGTATGAAGGCTAGGTGAATTTTTGGCTGGAGTAGATCAGGAAGGCTAACATGAATAGTTGAAGAAAAGAAGTATTATGTTTTCTCTGTATAGATAATTTGTAGTATATGCAGATGGGCAAGAGAAATAACGTGGCCCTTTTTTTTTATTATTATTTCCTCACCTCTGAAAATTTTGTCCCTTCACTCTTCTAATTAGTTTCCCAAGACAAGAAGATGGTTCTCGTGAATGAGTTTTTCAGAACCATAAGCCTCTGAATATGAATCTCTGGATCCAAGGTAAGTTTAGGGTGGAAGTGCTTCTCTTTGGAGCCAGAAAACACTGAACTTTGGGCCCAGGATGAGACCTAGAGGCTCTTATATTCCCGAGGCCAATTAATACCAAGCACAAGAGTGACCAAGAGTAAAGGTTTCCTGGGGAACTTGTATGGAAAAAGCTGCTTCTGAACACTTAGATCTCCAATCTAGAAGGCTTTCAGCACCTCGATTCACATGTTATAATAAAATCTTGGAAAAGTTCCCACCCTCTACAAGGTACATGCCTAGAATCATGATTTTCACAGAACTACCAGCATCACCACCTTATTTAAGCAACTGGTATATAATCAGGACATAACTATCAAGACCTCATAAAATGAATCGATGTGCATGTGTCACAAACCAAAGCAAGTCAGTAGGATAAATTTTCACATATGGATTCTGTTTCAGGAAGATTACAACAAAAACTTGGTAGTAACGTATTTCCTCTAGTCAACACTTCTCAACCTTACAAAAAGTTTCTCTGGTTTCTCGGGAATTCACAAAGTACAGTAAAGGCTATTTCTGCTTATATTAGATTTCCCCCAGTATATCTCTAAATCATTTGGCCACAGAATATTTTAATGAGTAACATTTTTCAATGTCTTGTGTAAATAGGATGGTAGCTTTGAGAAACTGTGCCATAGAAACACATATTTAAGGTTGAAAAGGGTGTATTGAATTGAATTGTATCCCCCAATGTGTCAACTTGGTTAGACCATGATTTCCAGTATTAAGTAACTGTCTACCATTCTGTCATCTGATATGATTTTCCTATGTGTTGTAAATCCTATCTTTATAAAGTTAATGAGACAGGATTAGAGGCAGTTATGCTAATGATGCAGGACTCAATCTATAAGATTATGTTGTATCTTAAGTCAATCTCTTTTGAGATAGAAAAGAGAGAAGTGAGCAGAGAAATGAGACCTCATACCGCCAAGAAACAAGACCCAAGGGAATAGTGTGTCCTTTGAACCTAGGGTCCCTCTGCTGAGGAGGTCCTCAACCAGGGAAGATTAATAACAAGGACCTTCCTCCAGATCCAACAGAGAGAGAACGCCTTCCCCTGGACCTGGCACCCTGAATTTAGACTTCTAGCCTCCTAGACTGTGAAAGAATAAAATTCTGTTTGTTAAAGCCATCCATTTGTGGTATTTCTGTTAGAGCAGCACTAGATGATCAAAACAAAGGGCAATTCAATACTGATATCACCTGTAAATCACTATTCAGGAACATGAAGAACATAATTTTCCTGAAGAGTAATCATGAAATTTCTAGGGAGGGTGATCAGGGTTGAGGCAAACACAGGAAATCCTTCTCTCACTTAAGACTTGAAAGGATCCTAAAGCTGAATCCAGTTCATCATAGGTAATCTTTCTGTTAATTGTAGATTATCTATCTACCTGCACACACACACACAGTCACACATACATATACACAAACTGAAAGTAGATATTATATGCAATATGGGAAGCTAGTATATAGGTGATGAATATAAAGACATGATCATATGCAGTAGAAATCAAGAATCCTTCTTAAATAGATTTTTAGCTGGGTTTCTGTATAATGGAAAAGAGAATAAAAATTTGAGCAAATCCCCTAAATAGAGAAAATATCCTGTTTAATGATTCAAAAGATAGGTAAAATTATATATAAGAGATAGTAAGTAGATGTATTTAACAGTAAAGAAAAAAAAAAAAAAAAGGAATCACAGAGAGAGCCTAGTGATTGGAAGAGAGTTTAGAGTCATCCAGTTCAGTTATAGATCAGGACTTTTGAATCCCTGGAACAAGAACATCAAGATATTCTTTTTAAAATGTAGGTTTTATTACTCTAGAACACATTTAGTAAAGTAAATTAATTATAAATGTTCAGCTTGATGCATTTTCACAAAGCAAACATAGTTATTTAACCAGGACCCAGTTGAAGAAATAAAACTTTATTGATATTTGTGTCCTTTTTCAGTAATCATTATGCCACCACCATCATCCCCAGGGTAATTACTATCCTTACTTATAATTTACTTTTGCCTATTTTTGAGCTTTATAAACATAGAATCACAAAGGATGTACTGTTTTGTGTCTCTCACTCCTAAATTCCAATATTTTAAAAATTATTTTGAATTTTCTGCATACTCCAAATCATTATCTACATCCAACGACCTTTTCTTTGTCCTAATCCTTATGCCTTTTTGTTGTTCCTGAGAGTGTTTTTTCATTTTTTTTTTTTTTTAACTTGACTGGGATGGCTAGGACCAGTAGTACTACTATGTAAAATAGAAGTAATACTTAAATACTTTTTATGCCTAGAGTGAGGTGGCAAACATCCATATCAAAGTAGCCTGTTCCATTTAGAGCTTACATTTCATAAGCTAAGATCTGTCTCTCCATATATTACACTGGTTGAACATGGTGTGGAAACAAAATAAGGACACTTTAAAATATTTGAACTCCATTATTAATGCTCATCAAAACTTTAACAAGCTATAAACTCTCAACGGAAGCTGAACAGTGAATAAGGAAGACTGAAGAAGAATTGATGCCTTTGAATTATGGTGTTGGCAAAGAATATTGAATATACCATGGACCGCCAAAATAATAAAGAAATCTGTCTTGAAAGTAGAGCCAGGATGCTCCTTAGAGTCGAGAATGGCTAGACTTCATCTCATGTACTATGGACATACTATCAGGAGGGACCAGTCCCTGGAGAAGGGCATCATGCTTGGTAAAGTAAAGGGTAAGCAAAAGAGAGGAAGACTATCAATGAGACAGATTGACACAGTGGCTATGACAATAGACTCAAACATAGCAACGATTGCAAGGAGGGCACAGGACCAGGAAGTGTTTCATTCTGCTGTACATGGGTTTGCTATGACTCAGTACTAACTAGACAGCATCTAACAACAACATTAAACAGATGAATTAATGATATGCTAAATCAAGTTGAATAAATGTGCTAGAATAAAAATAAATAAATAATAGATATAAATTACATAAGAAATTTAACATTTAACAACTTTAATATATACAAGAAATGTGATATCGTTTTAGTTGGGATTTAAAAATGAGAGTATAAGAGAATGAAGGAAGTGATGACACCTATTTCTCACTTATCGGCTATCTTGTTGCCCAAATTTAGCATTTACAGCAATATTAAAAAATCTACTATGTAATTATTTTGGACATTAAAGGCATATGTCTGGCAGTAAAGAAAGCCAAGGTGTGAGGCAAGAGTAACACCGGCTGTGATGATTAAGGTTAAGTGTCAACTTGGCTGGGCCATGATTTTCAGTGGTTTGGCACTTATGTAATGCTGTAATTTGTCAGTTACGTAATGATGTGGTCACGCCTCATTTTGTGATCTAATGTGGTCATCCTACATTTTCACATAATGCCAAATTTCACATAATGATTTGGAACCTAACCATGTCAATAAGTGAGGAATATGTGTACACATTTCTCTTCCTCCATTCTCTTGTACTCTAATTCGTTACTCTTTCTAGTACTAATATATATACAGAGAGAGAGAAAGAGAGTAGTGGAGCCCTGGTGGCACAGTGCTTAAGAACTACAGTTGCTAACCGAAAGGTTGGCAGTTCAAATCCACCAGCTCCTCCTTGGAAAATTTATGTGGCAGTTCTACTTTGTCCTATAGGGTCACTATGAGTTGGAATCAACTCAACAACAACATATTTGGTTTGGTTTATTATATATATATATGTGTATATGTATACATATATATACACACACATATATATATGTATGTATGTATGTATATAGAGAGAGAGTAGTTAATGACTTAGGTTATAGTAGTCCAAAGACAAAATAACTCAAATGTCCATCAATAGTAGAATGGAGCTATGAAATGAGTATATTCATATGGTGAATACTGTAAATCAATGAGAAAAAATGAACTAATACTCTATAAAAAATTGGGAATAAACCTCACAACATTATATTGAGTGAAAAAATTAAACAAAACTAGTACATACTAAATGACCGAATTTATGCAATAGAGCGGATATATTCATCGGTAGTAGAATATGATACTAAACTGTGAAATATCTGTCCATATAATACCTCTTGCAGTTAAATAAATAGGCTTCAGGATTGATGCCAGCAAAAATCTCCAAGGTATCTCCAAGGGCCCATTCCCCCACAAACGCATTGAAAAATTGAGCAAAGACTGTCAGAATCAACTTTTTCAGAATCCTGGAAAACATACTGGTTTACATCAACAAAGCAAACAAAAAATCAAGAAAAAGCCTCCTTAAAAATGGTAGGAAAGTTCTGTGACATTTTATCTATCCTTTTCCCACCCCTGTCTATGAGTCGGTAGCAGTTTTGAATCCCTTATTCCAAGTGTGAGACTCTGGTCCCTGGTTCCAGAGGGAGCAGAGCAGTACTTACCTCAACAAATTGTTTGTTCTCTTTGATCTCTGTAAGGGCTACCTGAAGGACTGTCTCAGGATGCTTGCCTTTGTTTCACCAAACTAGAACTCTTCAATGTGGAAAAGTGGCTATGCCGATAGCATTCACTGAACATACTGTAAGGCAAATGAGTAACCCACTGCTGCCTGAAGCAAAACATTATATTTCAAGCAATCAATTGACACACCAAAGCTAGACAGGAAAAACTAGGAAGTTTCTTTGAGAAATTAGGGCACTGAAAAAGTGCCAACATATACCAGGGAATTTAAAAAGCAACATGCATGTCCAGGTCAGGATGCACGCTTAGAAAAGACATTAGAAAGCCCTTTCACCTTTTGCTGATCTCTAGGCTCAGTGAAACAAGAAGTGAAGACCCGAAAAACTAAGTATAACAGATACAAACACCAGCCCTGGAAACCTAAGCATCAAATGAAGGGATAAAGAACTTGATCAAACAAGGAATGGAATAAGAAACTAACATAAAACAGAGAATGAGGAGAGCTATGGAGTGGAGGTCCCCTCCTAGCTAACACGGCACAGTTTCGCCATCTTGGACTACAGTCACCAACAGAGAGTATAGGATGGCAACTTCACAGAGCTTCCAACAGGAGACAGAAGACCCAGTAACAAGTAACACACATTTTGCACCCCCAGCCCTTCTTCTTCCTATGTGCCCTCTGCTGCTTTCCAGCAGGCCATGGTCACTTGATCAGAGAGACACAAGCTAACTGCCACCCGGGACTGTCCCATGTCCATAGGCCAGCTTCTTCAGTGCCATTTTTTTAATCTTTTTTTTTGGCTTTTTTTTTTCTCCTGTCTCTCTCTTGTCCTTCCTTTCCTTTTCCCTGCCCAGCTAAGCCAGTGTGCCACCCCTGCCCTTTCTTGATGGGTTGTGCCACAACATTAGGCTAGAGAGCCAGCAGCACACAGCCTCCCTGTGTCCACACTGCCCCCACCAGCTGGGTACCTCAGTGCCATATTTTTTGTTTGTTTGTTTTTGTTTCTTCTCTCTCTATTCCACTCTTCCTGTCCTTTATCCCATCCACCTAGCCTCATGTGCTGCCTCCGCCCCTTTTCAGTGGGCTGTGCTGTACCACTTGATTAGAAAGCCACCAGCACATGGCCTCCTCAGGTCTGTGCTACCCCCACCAACCAGCTTGCTCAGCACCATATTTTTTTATTTATTTGCTTTGTTCTTTTTTTCTTTCTTTTTTCCTGTTTCTTTTCTCTTTCTCTTTTCCTTCCTTTCCTTTCTCTTGCCCACTTAGCCCTGTGTACTGCCCCTACCCTTCTCGAGGGACTGTGCTGCACCTCTCAGCTGGAGGGTCACTGGTGTGTGGTCACCCCCATTCTGTGCCATCATCACCAACCAGCTCCTTAGTGCCATTTTATTTATTGTTTGTTTATTTATTTCTTTGTTGCTATTTCTTCTCTCTCTCTCTCCCTTCCTTTCCTTTCTCCCACCCACATAGCCCTGTGTGCTGTCCCCCCCTTCTTGACAAGTTGTGTTGTACCACTCAGCTGGAGAGCTTTTTGAATGCAGAATCCCTGGGTCTTCAATGCCTCCACAGGCCAGCTCCCTCAGCTTCATATTTTTTTATTTTCTTTATGTTTCCTCTTATCCATTTTCCTTCTCCCACACACCTAGGCCCTGTGGTGCCTCTGCCCCTTCCTGATGGGCTGTGATGAACTGCGCAGGAAGAGATACATGAACTAGCTGGCACCCTAATTTAGCACCGTCCCCAAAGGCCAATTCCCAAACCACCATTTTTTTGTTGTTGTTGTTATTTTTTGTTTGTTGGTTGATTTTTTCTCTGTCTTTCCTTCATTTCCTTTCTCCTGCTCACCTAGCCCTACGAGTCACCCACACCCATCCTCAACAAGCCAAGCCCCACTGCTTGGCTAGAGAGCCATCAGCACATGGTCCTGCCAAGTGTGCCCTGCCCCCCACCTGTGAAATTCTACTGCATCACCATTTTATTTACTTTTTTCCTGTTGTTTCTCTCTTCTTTCAGTCATCCATATAGCTCCACACATCATATCTTACCCTTTCCCTCCTGTCTATCTGCACTGTGCAGCACCCCAGAGCCCACCCTGCATTGCCCCCAACCCTTCCACATCAGCCCCAGTACATGCCACAAACTACCCATCCCTCCCTGCCCCTCCACCCACGCTAGACCCACTCTGCTGCCTCATAGCTGATCGACTGGCCCTGCCCACCTGGAAAAGGTGGTGAGAAGTATCATGCCCACAGGCCAGCAAGGAACATAATGCACCCAGTCTGTCTGCCCAGGCATAATGAAATGGAACAAAAAAAACAGGATGAAACAAACAAATCTACAATCAATAAATGAAGAAAATAATTCCCGATTGTTCCAGAGACAGCAGACAATATCAAAACATTAAAAAAAGGACAGGTTGGCTCCAGAAAGTGATCAAATGAGACACCAGATGTCGTTCTGCTAGAAGAAAAGGCACTGGAACTACCAGACAAGGAATTCAAAACTAATATCCAGGGTTCTCCAACAGATGAAGCAAAATATGGACAAAAATAAGGAAAAAAATAGACAAAAACATGGAAAATACAGACAAAATCAGGAAAACACAGACAAAGCAATGAAGGAATTCAGGAAAATAATACAGGAGCCAAATGTTGAAATAAATAAAAACCAAAAATCATACAAAAACAGCAATTAGAGGTACAAAGATAAACATAAGATTTCAGAAATGGACAGTGCAATAGAAGGTTTTTAGGAGAAATTTTGAAACAATGGAATACAGGATCAGCAAAATTGAAGACAAATCTTTGGATGCCACTTTGAGGAAAAAATCCGAGGAAAGAATGAAGAAAATCTGTGAATGATGTGGGATACAATCAAAAGCAAAAATTTGCATGTGATGGGAGTTCCAGAACAGGGTGAAAAATAGAAAAAACAGTCATTGAAGATTTGCTGACAGAAAACTTCCCTAATATCGTGAAAGATGAAAAGCTGGCCATCCAAGAAGCTCAGCAAATCTCATATAGCATAGACCCCAAAAGAAAGTCACCAAGACATATCATAATCACACTCACCAAAACCAAGGGAAAAGAAAGAGTTCTGAGAGCAGCTTGAGAAAAACAAAAAATCACATAAAATGGAAAAACAATAAGACCAAGCTCTGATTACTCAGCAGACACCATGCAGGCAAGAAGGCAATAGAATGCCATATACATAACCTTGAATGAAAAAAATTGCCAACCGAGAATAATATATCCTGAAAAAATCTCACTCTAATAATAAAAAAAAAATTTTATGGTGAAATTAGGACATCTTCAGATAAACGGAAATTAAGAGAATATGCAAAAACCAAATCAAAGTTACAAGAATTATTAAAGGCTTCCTTTCAGTTACCACATCAACAACATCAGACAACAAACTGAATCTAGGACACAGGACAGCATCAGCCACGTAATGACCTAGGTAATGAACTCTCAATGGTAAAACAAACCTAAAAGATTTACAACTTGGAACCAGAGGGGTCAATCTGTAAGTGACAACAACATCAGAGCAATAAAAGAGGCAATAAACAGTGAAGGCATAGGAGTTTCAAATGGAGAGGAAGTCAAGGCATTATCAAGTAATAAAGGACTGGTTTAAAGTTAGGAATATAGGGGTAAATTTCCAGGTAACTACAAAGAAATTTAACAAAACTGTTCATGAAATTAAAGAAGAAAAACATAAAGCCTCCGGAAACACAAAATCTACAAAAACAAATGAAACAAACAAACAAAAAATGACAAACACAAGGAATTCAGCACAGGAAAGGTAGAAGAATAAAGAAAACGTCAGAATGACAAAAAAAAAAAGCACTACACAATGATAGCAATAAACTCACACCTGTCAATAATCACACTGAATGTAAATGGCTTAAAGGTACCCATAAAGAGACAGAGCGACAGAATGGATGGAAAAACAAGACCAGTCAATATGCAGTCTACAAGAGACACACCTTAGAAACAAAGACATAACTTTATTAAAAATCAAAGGATGGAAAAAAAAAAATCAAGAAAACAATCAAAAAAGAACAGGAGTGGCAATACTCATCTCAGATAAAATAGACTTTAAAACAAAATCCACTATAAAAGATAAGGGAGAGGAAGGACCAAGATGGCTGACTAAGCAGAAGCTTACACTGATCCCTCTTGCAACAAACACTCGAAAAAACAACTGAATAGATTACATATATGACAATCTACAAACTCTGACCATTAAACACAGAGCTAAGGACTTGACCTGAGTGACAGGGGAACAAGAAACCACGTGCTGAAGTAGTGACCAGTTCAGGAGCCTGGCTTGCTGCGTCCCAGCCCTGGGCCCTCAGGAGAGTGAGAAATCATGAGTTGAAGGAGCGACCAGTTCCAGAGCATGGCGAGCTGCACCCCAGACCTGATCCCTTGAAGAGCCATGGGGCGAGAGTGGTGGGGCTGATCATGCCTTCCTGAGACAAGGCAAGCATGGGAGGCAGCCCTAACACCCTGGGGCAATCTCAGCGGGGACCCAGCAAGGCTACACACCCCTCTGGAATCTCAGATAAAACAGTCCTCACCAAACAAGATAAGTGATTTTGTCTGTTTTACCGTGCTACTCTCTCGTATCTATCTGATCCCTCCCCTCCCTGCCCCAGCTGGCTTCATTAACATTTGAATTCCCTGGGCCAGAGAGTGAACTGCTCTAGGGTTTTTTTTTTTTTCTTTTTTTTTCTTACCCAATTCTCCTGGCCTGGGAAAAGCAGCAATTGGGAAAAGCAGCAATTAGAAAAAACAGGGGAAAAATCCTTTCCTGACTTCTCTAAACTGGAATAACACTAATGAACCAGCTCCTTCCAGAAATAAGAGATCCATAGTCTTTGACTTTCACCACTACATGAAACCAAGTGGTTATTTTAATGCAAAGGCAATTCTTTTAGAGATCTGACTTTAATTGTTGTAGCTGAGCAGTGGAAAGGCAAGTTCTGGAGGTCTGATACCGCTGTACATATTAAACAGAGCCCTCACTGATCCACAGCAGTGAACTGAGAGCTGAGGCTCCATCCACACCAAATAGCCACCTGCTAAAGGTGTCTAAGGATAGTGATGCCTACCAGTCTTTAGAGGTATAAGCACTGGGTGCCTAATGTACAACTGCAGAGCCCACCCACCAGAGTGCTCTGGAGAACATAGACACTCTTTCCTCAGCGGCACTTGGGGGAAGGCTGTCAGCATCCTGCCGTCCTTGGAGTGTGACTCCCTGCTGCTACTAGAAACGGGTGCATACAACCATCACCACTGCTCTTCTAAGATAATAGGTGAGAGCCTACACCACACACTAGGTGACCCACTCTCAGGACACCCGAGCTGATTCTATTCAAGAATAGTGAGTGGACTCATAGGCTTATACACCAGGTGACAGCTCAAGCCAGCTGGTAACAGGACATAAGTGATTCAAAGGCTCCAACAATCAAGTTAGCACACTCTAGTAGCCCATCTGGGTGTACTGAAACAAAACAAAACAAGAAGATAAGGCTCAGTGAGCAAATATAAAACAAATCATTACAATAACTTATAGGTGGCTCGGAGACAGCAGTCGATATCAAATCACATGAGGAAGCAGACCATGATTGCTTCTACAAACCCCCAAATTAGAGAATCTAAACCTTTCCCAGATGAAGATACATTCCTGAAATTGTCAGGTGCAGAATATAAAAAACGAATATACAGAATGCTTCAAGACATCAGGCATGACCTCAGAAATAAAATAAGGCAATCTACAGAAAAAGCCAAGGAACACACTGATAAAGCAGTTGAAGAAATCAAAAATATTATTCAAGAACATAATGAAAAATTTAATAAGCTGCAAAAATCCATAGAGAGGCAATATTCAGAAATCCAAAAGATTAACAGTAAAATTACAGAATTAGACAACACAATAGGAAGTTAGAGGAGCAGAATCAAGGAATTGGAATGCAGAATTGGGGAGATGGAGGATAAGACAATTGGCACCCATATAGCTGGAAAAAAATCAGATAAAAGAATTAAAAAAAATGAAGAAACCCTAAGAATCATGTGGGACTCTATCAAGAAGAATAACTTGCATGTGATTGGAGTTCCAGAACAAGGAGGGATAACAGAAAATACAGAGAGAATAGTTGAAGGTCTGGTGGCAAAAAACTTCCCTGTCATCATGAAAGGTGAAAGGGTATCTATCCAAGATGCTCATTGAACCCCATACACTATAGATCCCAAAAGAAAATCACCAAGACATATTATTATAAAACTTGCCAAAACCTAAGATAAAGAGAAAATTTTAAAAACAGCCAGGGATAAAAGAAAAGTCACCTACAAAGGAGAATGAATAAGAATAAGTTTTGACTACTTGGCAGAAACCATGCAGTGAAGAAGGCAATGGGATAACATATACAGAGCACTGAAGGAGAAAAACTGCCAGCCAAGAATCATATGTCCAGCAAAACTCTCTCTCAAATATGAAGGTGAAATTAAGTTATTTACAGATAAACAAAAGCTTAAAAAATTCACAAAAACCAAACCAAAGCTACAAGAATTACTAAAAGAAATTCTTTGGTCAGAAAATCAATAATATCAGATATCAACACAACACAAGGTCACAGAACAGAACATCCTGATATCAACTCAGATAAGGAAATCACAAAAACAAAATAAAATTGATTAAAGAAAAAAAGCTCAAAACAGGGAATCATCAATGTCATTATGTAAAAGACTACAATAATCAATGAAGAGGGACTAAACACAAGAGGCATAGATCTTCCATATGGAGAGGACACCAAGGCAATATAGGGTGATACAAGTTAGGTTTTTACATAGAAAAATAGGAGTAAATATTATTGTAGCCACAAAAGGTCTAACAATTCCATACTTCAAAATAAAAATCAAGATAAACAGAATGACTCAGCAAAAATAAATTCAACTACAGTGAAGATGAGGAACACACAATTTACAAAGAACAGCTTCTCAGCACAAAAAAGTAAGTGGAAAAATGAAATTGTCAACAACACACACACAAAAAAGGCATCAAAATGACAGCACTAAACTCATACTTATCTATAAGTACTCTGAATGTAAGTGCACTAAATGCACCAATAAAGAGACAGAGAGTTGCAGATTGGATTAAAAAAACATAATCCAGCTATTTGCTGCCTCCAAGAGACACACCTTAGAATTAGAGACACAAACAAACTAAAACTCAATGGATGGAAAAGAATATATCGAGAAAAACAATCAAAAAAGCAGAAGTGAGAACAGTCATTTCTGACAAAATAGACTTTAAAGTTAAATCCACCACAAAGGATAAAGAAGGACGCTACATAATGATTAAAGAGACAATTTACCAGGAAGATATAACCATATTAAATATTTATGCACCCAATTACAAGGCTGCAAGATACATGAAACAAACTCTAACAGCACTGAAAAGTGAGATAAACACCTCCACAATTTTAGTAGGAGACTTCAACACACCACTTTTGGTGAAGGACAGGACATCCAGTAAGAAGCTCAGTAAAGACACAGAAGACCTAATTGCCACAATCAACCAACTTGACCTCATAGACTTATACAGAACACTCCACCCAAAAGCTACAAAGTATACTTTTTTTTCTAGTGCACATGGAACATTCTCTAGAATAGATCACATATTAGGTCACAAAACAAGACTTTGTAGAATCTAAAACATCAAAATATTGTAAAGCATCTTCTCAGGCCATAAGGCCATAAAAGTGGAACTCAATAACAGAAAAACCAGGGAAAAGAAATCAAATATTTGGAAACTGAACAATACCCTGCTCAAAAAAGACGGGATTATAGAAGACATTAAGGAGGGAATAAAGAAATTCACAGAATCCAATGAGAATGAAATCACTTCCTATCAGAACCTTTGTGACACAGCGAATGCAATGCTCAGAGGTCAATTTTTATCAATAAATGCAAACAAACAAAAAGAAAAAAGAGCCAAATCAAAAAACTGCCCCTACAACTTGAACAAATAAGAAGAGAGCAACAAAAGAAAACATCAGGCACCAGAAAAAAACAAATAATAAAAATTAGAGCAGAATTAAAGGAATTAGAGAACAGAAAAACAATTGAAAGACTTAACAAAGCCAAAAGTTGGTTCTTTGAAAAAATTAACAAAATTGATAAACCACTGGCAAGACTGACTAAAGGAATACAATAAAGGAAACAAATAACCCAAATAAGAAATGGGTTGGGCCATATCAAACAGACCCAAATGAAATTAAAAGAATCATATCAGATTACTACAAAAAATTGTACTCCAACAAATTTGAAAACCTAGGTAAATGGATGAATTCCTAGGAACACACTACCTACCTAAACTAACACAAACAGAAGTAGAACAACTAAATAGACTCATAACAAAAAAAGAGATTAAAACGTAATTAATAAAACCCAACAACAACAAAAAGCCCTGGCCCTGACAGCATCACTGCAGAGTTCTACAAAACTTTCAGAGAAGAGTTAACACCACAACTACTAAAAGTATTTCAAAGCATAAAAAAGGACGAAACACTCCCCAACTCATTCTATAAAGCCAGCATATCCCTGATACCGAAACCAGGTAAAGACACCAAAAAAAAGAAAATTATAGACCTATATCCCTCATGAACATAGATGCAAAAATCCTCAACAAAATTCTAGCCAATAGAATTCAACATCATATCAAAAAATAATTCACCATGAACGAGTGGGATTTATACCAGGTATGCAAGGACTGCAAAAAAAAAAAAAAAAAAATTTTTGTTATGCAAGGATTGTTCAATATTAGAAAAACAATTAATGTAATCCATCATATAAATAAAACAAAAGACAAGAACCTCATGATTTTAACAATTGATGCAGAAAAGGCATTTGACAAAGTTCAACACCCTTTCATGATAAAAACTCTCAGCAAAATAGGAATTGAAGGAAAATTCCTCAACATAATAAAGGGCATTTATACAAAGCCAACAGCCAACATCATCCTTAATGGAGAGATTCTGAAAGTATTCCCCTTGAGAATGGGAACCAGACAAGGATGGCCCTTATCACCACCCTTATTCAGCATTGTGCTGGGGGTCCTAGCCAGAGCAATTAGCCTAGATAAAGAAATAAAGGGCATCCAGATTGGCAAGGAAGAAGTAAAAATATCTCTATTTGCCGATGGCATGATCTTATACACAGAAAACCCTAAAGAATCCTCAAAAAAACTAAGAGTTCAGCAGAGTATCAGGTAAAAGATAAACATACAATAATCAGTTGGATTCCAGCCAACAAAAAGGACATCGAAGAGGAAATCACCAAATCAATGCCATTCACAGTAGCCCCCAAGAAGATAAAATACTTAGTAATAAATCTAACCAGAGACATAAAAGATCTATACAAAGAAAACTACAAGGTACTACTGCAAGAAATGAAAAAATACCTTGCTCATGGATAGGAAGACTTAACATTGTAAAAATGTCTATTTTACCAAAAACCATCTATATATACTAAGTAATTCTGATCCAAATTCCAAAGACATTTTTTAATGAGATGGAGAAACAAATCACCAACTTCGTACAGAAGAGAAAGAAGCCCCGGACAAGTAAAGCATTACTGAAAAAGAAGAAAATGGGAGGCCTCACTCTACCTGATTTTAGAACCTATTATACCGCCACAGTCATCAAAACAGTCTGTTACTGTTAGAACTACAGACACATAGACCAATGGAACAGGATTGAGTATCCAGACATAAATCCATTCACATATGAGCAGCTAAATTTGACAAAAGCCCAGTGCCAGTTAATCGGGGAAAAGATAGTCTTTTTAACAAATGGTGCTGGCATAACTTGACATCCATCTGCAAAAAAATGAAAAAAGACCCATACCTCACACCATGCACAAAAACTAACACAAAATGGATCAAAGGCCTAAACATAAAATCTAAAACAATAAAGATCATGGAAGAAAAAATAGGGAAAACGGTAGGAGCCCTAATACATGGCATAAACAGAATGCAAGACATTACTAAAAATGCCAAAGAGAAACCAGATAACTGGGAGCTCCTAAAAATCAAACACCTATACTCACCCAAAGACTTCACCAAAAGAGTAAGAAGACTACCTACAGACTGGGAAAAAGTTTTCATCTATGACACCTCCGACCAGCGCTTGATCTCTAAAATCTACATGATTCTGATAAAAATCAAACACACAAAGACAAATAACCTAATTCAAAAATGGGCAAAGGATATGAACAGGCATTTCACTAAAGGAGACATTCAGGTGGCTAACAGATACATGAGGAAATGCTCTTGAACATTAGCCATTAGAAAAATAAAAATCAAAACTACAGTGAAATTTCATTTCACTCCAACAAGGCTGGCATTAATCCAAAAAACAAAATAATAAATGTTGGACAGATTGTGGAGAGGTTGGAACACTTATACACTGCTCGTGGGAATGTAAAATGCACAACCACTTTGGAAATCAATTTGACACTTCCTTAAAAAACTAGAAATAAAACGACCATACGATCCAGCAATCCCACTCCTTGGAATATATCCTAGAGAAATAAGAGCCTTTATACAAACAGATATATGCATACCCATTTTCATGGCAGCACCGTTTACAATAGCAAAAAGTTGGAAGCAACCAAGGTGCCCATCAATGGATGAATGGATAAATAAATTATGGTATATTCACACAATGGAATACTACACATCGATAAAGAACAATGTTGAACCCATGAAACATTTCATAACATGGAGAAATCTGGAAGATATTATGCTGAGTGAAATCAGTCAATTTGAAAAGGACAAATATTGTATAAGACTACTATCATAAGAACTGGAGAAACAGTTTAAGCAGAGAAGAAAATACTCTTTGATGATTATGAGAGGGGGGAGGGTGGGAGGGAAGGAGAGGGGTGTTCACTAATTAGACAGTTGATAAGTGTCATTTCAGGTGAAGGGAAAGAAGATACACAATAGAGCAGAGGTCAACACAAATGGACTAAACCAAAAAGAAAGAAGTTTCCTTAAAAAACTGAACACTTCAAAGGCCAGCATAGGAGGAGCGGGGGTTTGAGGACCATGGTTTCAGGGGACATCTAAGTCAATTGGCATAATAAAATCTATAAAGAAAACATTCTTCATATTACTTTGGAGAGTGGCATCTGCAGTCTTAAACACTAACAAGTGGCCATCTAAGATGCATCAATGGGTCTTAACCCACATGGAACAAGGAAGAATGAAGAACACCAAAGGCACAAAATAATTATAAGCCTAAGAGACAAAAAGGACCACAGAAACCAGAGACTACATCAGCCTGAGACCAGAAGAGCTAGATGGTACCTGGCCACAACCGATGACTGCCCTGACAGGAACTCAACAGAGAAATCCTGAGGGAGCAGCAGAGCAGTGGGATGCAGACCCCAAATTCTCATAAAAAGACCAGACTTAATGGTCAGACTGGGACTGGGGGAACCCCAGAGGCCATGGACCCCAGACCTTCTGTTACCCTAGGGCAGGAACCATTCCCAAAGCCAACTCTTCAGACAGGGATTAGACTGGAATCGGGAATGGAAAATGAGACTGGTAAAGAACAAGCTTCTTGGATCAGGTCGACACATGAGACTGTGTTGGCTTCCCCTGTCTGGAGGGAAGATGAGAAGGCAGAGATGGCCAGAAGTTACCCGGATATACACGAGGAGAGAGAGGGGAGGGAAGTACTGTGCTGTCTCATGGGGGGGAGAGCAACTGGGAGTGTATGGCAAGGTGTGTGTAAATTTTTGTATGAAAAATTGACTGACATGATTTGTAAACTTTCACTTAAAGCACAATAAAAATTAATTTTAAAAAAGACAAGAAAAGACAATATATGATGATTAAAGAGAACATTCACAAGGAAGACATAACCATAATAAATATTATGCACCCAATGACAAGGCTCCCAAATACATAAAACAAACTCTAACAGCCCTGAAAAAAGAAATTAACAGTTCCATAATAACAGTGGGATACTTCAATGCAGCATTCTCAGTATAGGAGAGAACATCAGGAAAGAAACGCAACAAAGATACAGACAACCTAAAGGCCATAGTCAACCAACTTGACCTCATAGACATATATAGGACACCCAACAGCAGCAAAATACACATTCTTTTCCAACACACATGGAATGTTCTCCAGAATAGATCACATCTTAGGTGCCAAAGCAACCCTCAACACAATCCAAAACACTGAGATAATACAAAGCATTTTCTCTGATGACAACATCATAAAAAAAAAAAAAAATTAATAACAGAGTGCACAAGGAAAAAAGATCAAATAAATGGAAACTGAATAACAACTTGCTTAAAAACTGCTGGATAATAGAAGAAATCAAACATGGTATCAAAAAATTCCTAGAATCACACATCATATCAAAACTTTTGGGACACAGCAAAGGCAGTGCTCAGAGGTCAATTTATAACAATAGATATATACATCCAAAAAGAAGAAAGAGACAAAACCACAACATTAGCTGTACAACTTGAATAAATAGAAAGAGAACAGCAAAAGAAGCCCATAGCCACCAGAAGAGAGGAAATAATAAAGATCAGAGCAGAAATAAATGAAACAGAGAATTGAAAAGCAATAGAAAGAATCAACAAAACCAAAAGTTGTTTCTTTGAAAGATCAACAAAATTGGCAAGTCATTGGATAAATTGACAAAAGAAAAACAGGAGAGGACACAAATAACCCAAATAAGAAATGAAATGGGGGACAATTACAACAGATTCAACTGAAATAGACAGGATCATAAGAGAGTGCTATGAAAAACTACATTCCAACAAATTTGAAAACCTAGAGGAAATAGACAAATTTTTAGAAATGCACTACCTACCTAAAATAACACAAACTGAAGTAAAAAATCTGAACAGACCCATAACAAGGAAGAGACTGAAAAAGGTAATTTAAAAAACTCCCAACAACAACAAAAAGAGCCCTGACTCAGATGGCTGCACTGGAGAATTCTACCAAACATTCAGAGAAGAGATCACATCAATATTACTCTAACTCTTTCAGAACACAAAAAAGGACAGGGTGCTCCCAAATTCATTCTATGAAGCCAACATAACCCTGAAACCCAAACCAGGCAATGATGCTACAAAAAAAAAAAAAAAGAGAGAGAAAATTACAGACCAATATCTTTCATGAATAAAAAATATAGATGCAAAAATTCTAGCAAAAAAAAAAATTAGCATCATATAAAAAAAAATAATACACCACTACCAAGTGGGATTCATACCAGGTATGCAAGGATGGTTCAACATTAAAAAATTGATCAATGTAATCCACCACACAAATAAAACAAAAGATCACATGATCATTTATATCAACAGAGAAAATACATTTAATAAAGTCCAATATACACCCCTGATAAAAACTCTCAATAAAATAGGTGTTGGAGGGAAATTCCTCAACATAATAAAGGGCACCTTTTTTTATACAAAACCAACAGTGAACATCCTTCTCAGTGGAGACAGACTGAACACACTCTCCCTGAGAACAGGAAGAAGACAAGGATGCACTTTATCACCACTCCTATTTTATATTGTGCTGGAAGTACTAGCTAGAGCAATAAGGCAAGAAAAAGAAATAAGAGCATCCAAATGGGTAAAGAAGAAGTAAAACTATCCCTATTTGCTGGTGATACAATAGTACACATAGAGAACCCAAAAGACTCCACAAGAAAACTACAGGAACTAATAGAAAGATTCAACAGAGTTCCAGGATACAAGGTAAACATACAAAAAGTCAGTTGGATTCCTATACACTAATAAAGAGAACTACAAAAAAGAAACCAGGAAAGCAATACCATTTATAATAGCCCCTAAAAAAATAAAATACTTAGGAATAAATCTAACCAGGGCTATAAAAGACCTATACAAAGAAAACTACAAAACACTACTGCAAACAACCAAACAAGACCTACATAAATGGAAAAACATACCATACTCATGGATAGGTAGACTCAACATTGTGAAAATGTCAATTCTACCTAAAGCAATCAACAAATATAATGCAATCCAGCTCCACATTCCAACAGCATTCATTCTATAACCAGGTGTAAACACTAATCATTAACTTCATATGGAAAGGGAAGAGGCCCTGGGTAAGTAAAACACTATTGAATAAAAAGAATAAAGTAGGACTACATGCGCTACCTGTTCTCAGGACCTACTATACAGCTACAGTAGTCAAAACAGCCTGGTACTGGTACAACGGCAGACACAGTGACCAATGAAACACAATCAAGAGCCCAGATTTAAACCCATCCACCTACGGTCAACTGATCTTTAAGAAAGGTCCAAAATGCATTAAATGGGGAAAAGACAATCTTTTTAACAAATAGTGCTGGCAAGACTGGATGTCCATCTATAAAAAAATAAATAAATAAAACAGGACCCATGCCTCACACTATACACAAAAACGAATTCAAAATGGACCAAAGACCTAAATATAAAACCAAAAACTATATAGATCATAGAAGAAAAAATAGGGTCAACTCTATACTGGGGATGTCAGCACAGCTTGATCAAGGGATGATCATGGAAGCTTCATTGACACATGCAAATTCCCTGAGGGACCGAATTACTGGGCTGAGGGCTGGGGACCATGGTCTCAGGGGACACCTAGCTCAACTGGCATAACATAGTTTATAAAGAAAATGTTCTACCTCCTACTTTGGTGAGTAGCTTCTGGGATCTTAAAAGCTTGTGATACTTCACTGCTTAAAACCTATCTGGAGCAAGGGAGAATGAAGAAAACCAAAGACACAAGGGAAAGAATAGTTGAAAAGACTAATGGACCACAACTACCACAGCCTCCACCAGACTGAGTCCAGCACAACTAGGTGGTGCCCAGCTCCCACCAATGACTGCCCTGACAGGGATCACAATAGTGGGTCCCAGACAGAGCTAGAGAAAAATGTGGAATGAAATCCAAACTCACAAAATAAGATCAGACTTTCTGGTCTGAAGGAGACTGGAGAAACCCTGAGAGTATGGGCCCAGACACCCTTTTAACTCAGTACTGAAGTCACTCCTGAGATTCACCGTTCAGCCAAAGATTGGACAAACAATAAGACACGTAGCTCAACCACGTATATGATACTAAATGGGCACACCAGCCCAGGGGCAAGGACAGGAAGGTAGGAGGGGACAGGAGAGCTGGACAAATGGAAATGGGGAACCCAATGCAGAGAAGGATAGAGTGTTGACACATCACGGGGTTGGCAAATGTCATAGATTGAATTGTGTCCCCCCAAAATATTTGTCAAATTGACTAGGTCAAGATTCCCAGTATTGTATGATTATCCACCATTTTGTCATCTGATGTGATTTCCCTATGTTATATATTTCCTACATGTCACTATGGTGTTAATGAGATGGATTAGCAGCAGTTATATTGACAAGATCTACAAGATTAGATAATGTCTTAAGCCATTCTCTTTTGAGATATAAAAGAGAGAAACAAGCAGAAAGACAGAGGGACTTCATCCAACCAAGAAAACAGCTCCTGGGGCACAGCTTGTCCTTTGGACCGGAGGTTCTTGCACTGAGAAGCTCCTTGGCCAGGGGAAGATTGATGACAAAGAACTTCTTCCAGAGCTGATAGAAAGAAAAAGCTTTCCTGGGACCTGATGCCCTGAATTTGGACTTGTAGCTTACTAGACTGCAAAAGAATAAATTTCTCTTGGTTAAAGCAACCTGTTTATGGCATTTCTGTTATAGCAGCACTAGATGACTAAGATAGCAACCAATGTCACAAAACAATATGTGTATTAATTGCTTAATGAGAAACTAACTTGCTCTGTAACCCTTCATTTAAAGAACAATAAAATAAAATAAAGAAGGTCAGTGAATTCCAAACAAGATAATTCATAGAAATTCACACCTAGGCACTTCATTGTCAAATTGCTGAAAACCAATGATAAAGAGCAGAACTTAAAAAACAGCCAGACAAATGTACAGAGACCAAAGTTCATTAGTGGTTACGAGGGGTGGGAGGGAGAGTGAAAGGGGCACTGAGTTTCTGTCAATGGTGGTGGCATAATTTGGAAAAGGAGAGTGGTGATGGCTGCACAACATGATGAACATAATGTCACTGACTTACAAGTGTAAAAATATTTGAATTAGCAAATGTTTTGTTATGTATATTTTTCCACAAGAACAAATAATTTGTGTTAATACGTAAAAAAAAAAAATGTTAGAAGAAATAATGACTGAAAGCTCCCCAAATTTGGTAAAAGATATGAATCTACACATCCAAGTGTTTTAACAAACTCGAGGAAGGATAAACACAAAGGCTATCCAGGGATTCAGATGCAATTACTCATCTGAAGCCATGGAGTCCAGAAGACAGTGGGATGACATTTAAAGTGCTGAAAGAAAAAACAACTGTCTACCAAGAATTCTATATGCAGCAATATCATCCTTCCAAAATGAAGGAGAATTGTGCCATTCCCTGATAAACAAAACCGAAGGGAGTTCATCGCTGGGATACCTGCCTTCAAAAAGAGCTAAAGGGAGTCTTTCAGTTGAAAAGACTAGTGTATGGGCACTAGTTGGCAACTCGAAGCTACACAAAGAAATAAAGATCACTGAAAGGCAAGTACATAGGCAAATACAAAAGCTAGTATGATTGTACTTTTGATTTGTAATGCCTCTGTTTTTTGTTTTTAAATTCTATATGATTTAAAAGGAACACATAAAGCAATAATTCGCTACCTATGGTGATGGGCTTACAATGTAAGTTGCAACAACAGCCTAAAGCACCAGTGGCAAAGCTGTATAGGGGCAGAGTTTGCATATATTATTGAAGCTAAGGTGGTACTAAAAAAAAAAAAAAATTTTTTTTAAGGTGGTATTAATTAAAAATAGATTTTTGAAAGTTTGAGAGGTAAAGTATAATACCAAGGTTAACCACTAAGATAATTATCAGCCTGTCTTACTTTACATACTCTGGTAAGTGTATACTGTATTTTTACACAAATAAAGCACAGCTTCTATGTTAGTTTGCCAGCCATACTCTCCATCCCCCCTGAGGTATTTTTATAAGTGCGGCTGTGCCTTTTTTTTTTTTTTTAACATGTTGCTGTAAAAAAAAAAAAAAAAAATGAGCGTAGCATGCTTTCGACAATACCTGGCGGGAAGTGCCTGTTGAAGATTTTAGGACATTTTTCTGTTAGGTTGTCTATCTTTCTTTTCTATATTTGCAGGTATTTTTAATATACTCTGGTTTAGCCTTTTAAGTTATAAGTATTCTAAACATCTTCTTCCACTCTATGGTTTGCACTTCCACTTTCTTAATGATATCTTGAAGGAGGCTGGGTGGCCCAAGGGGTTTACCTTCAGCTGCTAATCTAGAAGTTGGCAGTTTCCAAAAAGAAAGACCAGACTTGCTGGCCTGACAGAGCATGGAGAAATCCTGAGGGTATGGCCCCCAGGAACCCTTTCAACTCAATAATGAATTCATTCTTGAGGTTCACCCTTCAGGCAAAGAGTGAACAGGCCCATAAAATAAAATGGGACTAAAGGGGCACAGCAGCCCTGGGACAAGGACTAGACAAAGGGACAGGAACGCTGGTAATAGGGAACCCAAGGTTGAGAAGGGAGAGTGTTGACGTGTCTTGGGATTGTTAACCAATGTCATAAAACAATATGTGTACAGTTTGATGAGAAACTAGTTTGTTCTGTAAACCTTCATCTAAAGTACAAATATATATATATATATATAGCTTAAAAAATAAAGGTTGACAGTTTCAACTCATTCAACAGCTTCATGGAAGAAAGGCCTGTTGAACTGTTTCCATAAAGTTGCCATGAGTTGGGAGCCCTCTTGACAACAGCTAACAACAACAAAAATGATGTCTTGTGATTAACAGAAGTTTCTAATATTGATGAAGTCCAATTTGTCAATCATTTCTTTTATGGCTAGTGCTATTTTTGCATTACTTAAAAATTAAAAAAAAAAAAACTTTTCAACCCCAAGAAAATGAAGATATTCTCCAACATTATTTTCCAGATGGTTTATTGTTTTACAAAGCACAATTATGTCTACATGGAAGTAATTTTTGAGATATGCATTAATATTTATTTTACATGGTTTATCCAATTGACAAAGTATCAATTATTTTATATTTCATTAAAAGGCTGCCTTTTTTCCCTCTTTTCTTAGTGAAGTGCCAAATTTGCTATATATCTAGAGTCCAGACTCATGTGGGTCTGTATCTGGAGTCTCTATGATGTTTTATTATTCTCTGTGTATATTCCTACATTAATAACACATTGTCTTAATTGCTGTTTCTTTGTAATGAATCTCGATTTTAAGTATTGCAAGTCATCCAACTTTGTTCAAGAGGGGAAATTACAGGCCCATCCTTTCATGGATATAATGCAAAAATCCTGGGTTAGTTATTAGAGGTTTGAATATAGCAATATAGCAACAAAAAAATAGATCATGACCAAGGTGATTTCATTCAAGTGCAAGATTGTTTTAATGTTGAAAATTCAATCAATGCAATATTCTTTATTAGCAAAATAGAGGAAAATCATTTCAATAGATGCAGAAAAAGTTTTGATATAATACAACATCCATTCACAATAAGATAAAAACACACTTAGCATATCAGCAATAGAAGGGAACTTCCTTCATCTGATAAAGAGTATTTATAAATTTCCTGCAAAAGTATTATCCTTGAAATTTGGGACAAGATTACCACTTAAGCATTACAATAACCAACACAATCTTGAGGAACAAACGTGTTTAATGAAAATTGCTCAGAGTTATTATTGACATGCAGTCCTGAGGTGGTACAAATGGTTAACACACTGGGCTGCTAATCAAAACGTTGGAGGCTTGAGTTCACCCATAGGCACCTTGGAAGAAAGGCCTGGCTATTTACTTCCAAAAAATCAGCCACTGAAAATCCTATGGAGCACAGTTCTCTCTGGCATGCACAGAGTCTCCATGAGTCAGAATTGACTTGACGACAACTTTTTTTTTTTTTGTAGTGTCCATATGTAAGTTGGAATCAACTTGATGGCAACGGGTTTGGTTTTTTGGTTATATGTAAGAGATAGAACCCCAAAATACTGGTCCATACATGCACAAGGAAGGAGCCCTGGCAGTACAGTGGTTAAGAGCTCAACTGGTAACTGAAAGGTCAGAGGTTTGAACATACCCAGAGGCTCTGGGGAAGAAAAGACCTGATGATCTGCTCCGTAAAGATTACAGCCTTGGAAACCTGTAAGGCAGTTCTACTCTGTCATATAGGGTCACACTGCATCAGAACCAACTTCATGGCACACAACAAGAATATGCATTCATGGGTGACATTCAAAATATAGCCGCTCCTTGGAAACCCTATGAGGCAGTTCTACTCTGTCCTACAGGATCACTACGAGTCAGAATCAACTCTATGGCAACGGGTTTTGGTTTTTGGATTTTGGCATCCCTTATACAGTGAAAAATCACAATGGATGCCGAATCAGAACAGACACTGCACAACAGACTTTGTCTTTGTGTATTCGTTGAATACCAGGTCTGCAAATAGCAGTTGAATTAACTCATTTTTCTCTTTAATTCTATCAAACAACTTAGCTAACTCAATCTAATGATAACTAACACTCCTTTCACTTGAACATTGATTTTCATTCCAATAAAGGTAGAATCCAGAAATCAGGGTATTTGGAAAACCTAGAGTTAATCACAAAATCTGTTTCCCACTATGTTTCAACTGCAAATACTCCAAAATACTGTATGGAGTGCTTGAAGAAAGATGGATACTAAAGTTCCCCTAGAGAGGAGTTGAGACCGTGATGTTTGTAATATTTGAAATCTAAGTTCATCTTCTGTATAGGCTTCTGAAATACTGTACAAATATATATATATATAAAGGACAAAGCAAGGAAATCTATGTTTTCACAGTATTAAAATACTAAAGTTTTGGGATAGAGCATGAAAAATTAGTTGTGTAAATATTACTCAGAAGAGGATAGGCCTTTGATCACATCTTCAAGCAGCCCATTTTCCATATTCTTTGGGAAGAAATAAACCATACATATACTGCCAAAACATATCTAGAAAGAACAAATGTATGTCACCATTGATAAAATGACCTATTGTATTACATTCTTTGAGGGTAGATGCTTTTTCCTGTTTTCTACTGTAAATTTACCTATGTGATTGTTCAATTTATTCTTTCTCCTCTATTCCCAATATGAACATCAGAATCTGTCCAAGAAGGTAAGAAAATAAGATGAGGATGATCTTTTACACACTTGGATTATGTTTATAGTACATGCAAGAGACTCTAAATTGTGTCAAGTCCAGACACCTTTTCCTAGAGGTAGGCCTTTCATCCAGAAATTATCATATAATAATGTAGAGTCTGTAAAACAAAGGTTACTGGGGATATCTACTCTGGTATCCCAATACCCTATTTTTGCATTTTTTTATATTATTGTATGATGGTTGCTGGATGGAATGAGGAGCCCTGGTGGCACAGCCTGATAGCAAAATGGTTAAGGGCTCAGCTGCTAACTGAAAGGTTGGTGGTTTGAACACGCCAGTGGCTCCAAGGAAGAAAAGACCTGGCAATCTACTTTCATAAAAATTACAGCCTAGGAAACTCTATGAGGCAGTTATGTAGGGTTATATAGGGTTGCTATGAATTATAATTGACTCAACTGCACAAAACATCAACAACATTCATTTTTTTTTATGCAAAGAAAAAGAAAACTCTGTGACTTCTTACCTTTCAGTTTAGAGTTACAATTGTTATTCTTCCAATTGCCCTGCTGAGAATAGCTATTATAATCCTGATAAAAATGATTCAGCACCAAGAAGAAATATATACATACTGATTACGCAACAAAAAGTTTTGAGACCAAAGGTCATTACTAAGAAACATACATTCTCCATATGCTAGCCATGAGGGAAAACCTCTGTAGAATTAGATGTAGAGTTAGAGACACATGCTAAAAGAGGCTGCTTGAAGGATTAAATAAGTAAACAAACAAGGAGCGGCATTACACAGAGCTGTTTTTATGTGCAATCCTAGTTCTCCAGAACAGTATAGATAACCACAGCATGCACCTGGCCCTCTGAGAATGTCACATCCTAATAGCGGTTAAATAAGATTAGACATACAACAGTTATACTGACAACATCAAAAAAAAAAAGAATATACAAATAGGAAATGAAGTGACTTCTTAATTGTCTATGGGTGCTTTCTGCTAATTTTGTGACATAATTTAGTCATATCAACTTTCTTCTTTTTAACAAATCTCAGGATAATTATGTTAACCATTAGTTTTAATAAAAAGTCATTTTTGGTTATAAATTTAAAAACTTCATTAGAAAAGACAGCATATGTTAACAAAAAATGTAATATTTTACTAAAATCTATAAAAACTCATTATCCGTTTTTAGAACTCTGTTTCATTACTTGTGGAATCCCTGGGTGGTGCTAACCAATAGTTTGGAGGTTTGTATCCATCCAGATGCACCTCAGAAGAAAGACCTGGGGATCTACTTCTGAAAAACCAGCCATCGAAAACTCTGGAGCACAGTTCTGCTGACACACATGGAGTCTCCATGAGTGGGAATTGACTTGAGGGCAACAGTTTTATTTTTTATTTTTCATTACTTTTGGGGGAGAACAATCTTTTACTTTCTAAGAAAGGCATAGGTGAAAATAGTTACAATTAATTTGAGTGGGAGAGGGGAGAGAATAAAGGGAGTTAACAAAAGATGTTCTGAAAGATGAGAAGGCAGAATGTGAACTGTGAGAAGACTACATGCTCCTAAGCCATGTTCCACCCTTGGTCTTGTTCTCTCCCTAGTAGCTTTTTTACTGCTCCCTTAACATCCTTGTTTCTCAGGTTATAGATAAGAGGGTTGAGCATTGGAGTTATAAGTCCATAGAAGAGTGCAAGAAGCTTCCCCTTCAATTTGGCTGAGCTACTCTTGGGTGCCATATATGCATAACCACTAATGACTGAGCCATAGAACATAATCACCACCAGCAGATGAGACCCACATGTGTTGAAGGCCTTCTTTTGACCCTCAGAGGTCTGGATCCTTACTACAGCTCTGACAATATTGATGTAGGAAAGTAGAATTAATCCAACTGGGATAACTTTTATCACAACCACAGCTGCATACATCTCCACTTCATTGATCCACGTATCAACACATGATAATTGAAGCATAGCAGGAACCTCACAGAAGAAATTCTCTACCCGATATTGACCACAGCGAGGTAACAAGAAAGTTAACACTGTCTGCACCAAGGAGTTACTGAAACCTGTTATCCAAGCCACTGCTGCCAGTTGTTGGCATAGCCGAGAATGCATGATAACCGTGTAATGGAGAGGTTGGCATATAGCTATGTAACAATCAAAGGCCATTACTGAGAGAAGTACACATTCAGTGGATCCTAGGCCAAGAAAGATGAAAAGTTGAGCTATGCAGCCCATGTAGCTGATGTTTCTCCAGGGGCTCTGGATATTTACCAGCATTTGGGGGACAGTTGAGATGGTATAGCAGAGGTCCAAAAAGGAAAGTTTAGCCAGAAAGAAGTACATGGGAGTGTGAAGCCTGGGATCAAGGCGAGACAAGATTATGATGGCTGAATTCCCAAGGAGGGTCATTATGTAGAAGATGGAGATAAACACAAAGAGGGTCATTTCTAGCCTGGGCCATTCCGAAAAACCCACCAGGACAAAGCCAGTGGGGTGATGGAAGGTGTTGTTGAATCTTCTCATTGCAGTGACACTACTTGCTGGGAACACCAAGGTCAGAATTTTAGGAGTCTTGTTATCCTATGCTTATAATTTAACATTGGCTCATGAACCCGTGTTCAACAGAGGAACTGGATAGGGGATCCTGAAACAAATCAAATCAGCAATGAATTTTCCTTTATTGCCTCACATTGAAAAACGAACAGTAATAATTATATATCTGTATTTTGAAAACTGTATCTATGAGTTCCATTTAGTAAACTCAGAGTTCACAAAGTGAAGAGGTATTAGAAAAGTTAAGATAGTAAAGAGTTTCTTATAAAAACTTGTTAGATTTGATAAGATTGAAAAAACCCGATACTTCATTGGAGCATCATTAAATCTCTAATTTACTCAATATAGTTTCTAACTTAACTTCATTCAACACACTTCACTGCCTGTCTGCTTTTTAGTGCATTTCTATTACAGCACATGGAAATTAAAAAAAAAAAAAAAATGATTGCCAATAAGGGGATTCCAATGCACAGTGACTCTGTAGGACAGAGTGGAACTGTGGAAGAAGACTGCCACACCTTTCTCCCTCTGATCGGTTCGTGGGTTTGAACCACCAACCTTTTGGTTAGCAATTGAGAGCTTAACCACTGCACCACCAGGGTTCCTTAGATGGAAATTACCATCTATGAAAGGCATTATCAGTAAGAGAAGGTAAATTACATATTTCTCCTTTCTGCTTACTGTTCTTAAATTAATATGGATAAAATTCCAAAGACCCAATGGAGTACATTCATAGAGTTTATTTATTATAATATATAGCCAAGGAAGGTGCCTGGGGGGCACAGTTTACACTCTACTGCTAACCTAAAGGTTGGTGGTTCAAACCCACTCAGCATTATCACAAGAGAAAAGGTCTGGTGATCTGCTTCCATTAAGATTACAACAAAGCAGTTCTACTATGTAACATATGGGGTCATCATGAGTCAGAATGGACTCAATGGCAACTAACGACAGCAATTAGGTATCAACGTAGCTAGGATGAATAGCACAAATATTTTTACTTACATCGTTTATGTCGAAAATATTTATATCAAAGAATATATATTTGTATCCAATAACATGAACCACAAGGATGTTTATAGTTTCTACAGTGATCTCACCATTTATTTCATTTGACCACACCTCCAGGTAGAAAAATGCTCAAAACAGGCTTTCTTGTAATAAAGCTTCAGTATAATGTAATGTTCTGTTTCCTGAAAAAACACACCTGCACTAGGATTTTATGTATCAAAATGGAAAAATCTGTGAAAAACCTTAAACAAATTCTCTGGTGTGAGCCCTGGTGGTGACAATTACCAAATATGTAATAACACACACACACATACACACTCTGGCTATATGCTTCATTTTCCTCATCTGAGTAAAACAAATATATAATATATAATTCAAGTGATAATGTTTGTATTCAAACATTGAACTATGTGTGTCACACAAATGTATTAGTATTAAAATAATTACAGAAACAATCATTTGTGGAATGATTCTATGAGTAAAGGGCTTTTATAAGCATTTTACATCTAGTATCTCATTTAATTCTCACACATTCACTAGTCGTATTCATTTTATAGACAGTGACCCTGAGTTACAGAAGGCTGAATA
The DNA here is from genome assembly GCF_024166365.1 of Elephas maximus indicus. NCBI lineage: Eukaryota > Metazoa > Chordata > Mammalia > Proboscidea > Elephantidae > Elephas > Elephas maximus. Next base: position 86,979,673 of record NC_064819.1, on the reverse strand, counting down.
GTTTCCCTACAGTCACACAGCTAGTGAAGAGCAAGCATCAGGCTCCGGAGCCGCCTCAGAGAAAACCCTGGGCTCCTAAACACTGTATTGTACGTGGCCATGAGAATTAATGAGTAAACCTGGGTTCACTTAGCAACTTATTTCCTTTATAACATTTTATACTAGTTTTTAAAAATCCAAAATCTGTCATCTCCAAATATCTGTAAGCTAGAATTCAAGGTCAACCTTTTGTTTGAATTTACAAATGACAGAGTAGAATTATGCCCTGGGAAGAATAGTGAGCTGGTTTCTAGCCAGCACAATGAAACAATAAAATGAAATAAAAAGTCAAAATGGAAAGAATGAACCATATCAGCACAACTTACAGATAATTACTGTCCTGAGATCCAATTATTTAAAAATCTTATTAAGATTGACTTCATAAAGTGAACAGTTCCTAAATAAATGTACAATGTCAAAAGATTACTATATAAATATGAATGAAATCTTTCATACCAAAAAAATTTAAATACCTCCAAGAATTAAAAAGAATAAGGGAAATGCTGCTATCTTTTTAGTGATAAAAATAAAAATATTCTTTTTTCTGGCAATTTCTCCTTAAGCAAATATCCTGGATATATAATCCGTAGTACAAATAACTATTATTTGATAGGTGACATGGAAAAATTATGTTTAATTCCTTTAGGTTAATGTATAGTCCTGCTACATCTTATACTGCTCCCAGGTATACATCATTCACCATTCATATTGCGATTTGATACAAATTTGAGAATAATTTTTTGTGGAAAAAGAGGTCATTCTATAGCATATGGAAACATATATGCATAGGTAGTAATTTGGACAGCATAGGAGAACTTCCAGACCTAAGAAGGCAACATGAATTGTACCAAGGCAATGAAAGGAGAAATAACAGGTCACCAAAGCCAGATTTCACCTAATTCAAAATTATTCCATGACCAGCTCTAACTTCCTTCTCTTCAAAGGATAATATTCACTATTACTTTTGGAAAAAAAAAAAAAAGAAACATTCTGGTTTTAATGAAGTTTTCTGGAAAGAATACTGTTAAGAATGGCTTTTATTACTACTCATCAGATGTGGAAGGGACTGGACAATGGGCTGGAAAGAGATGCTGAAGAAGAGTGAGCTACTTGTATCAGGTGGACACTTGAGACTGTATTGGCATCTCCTGTCTGGACGGGAGATGGGAGAGGAGAGAGGGTTAGAAACTGGCAAAAGGGTCACGAAAGGAGAGACTGGAAGAAGGGAGTGGGGTGACTCATTAGGGGGAGGGTAAATGGGAGAATGTAGTACGGTGTATATAAGCGTACATGTGACAGACTGACTTGATTTGTAAACTTTCACTTAAAGCACAATAAAAATTATTAAAAAAAAAAGAAGAAGAATGGCTTTTATTACATGGTTGTCAATTTTGAAAACTAAGCATCTAACCTAGAGGTGTATTCAGAAAGTATTTTTTATATCTTACTCACCTAAACAAGTATCTCACAGCAACCATTCAAAAAGCTTTTCCTCATGTTTTCTTTAATAGTATTAAATGCCTTTTATCTTTTCTTCAGTAGAATAGGACACAATTGTGAGCGAGGTGCATAATTAAATTGGTCTTGGAAACAAGGGAAACATATATCTCTTTGTACCACTTGCGCTCCCTAACTGGTATAATAACAAACTCATTGAAACATTTACGTGGTGCATGTTAGGAAAAATGAACATGTAGTACCTCTAACTCCACTAATAAACTTTTCTGGATTGAAAGTTAAATATATTTAGAAATATTATTTCTTGATAAACAGAGGCTTAACCTCTTGATTATTTAAGTCATTTCTCATCCCCTACATTTTTTTTTTTTTACATAGGTTTCTTCAAATCTGCCTCGGTTTGGGGGAAGAGATCAGTTCATGCCTTAGAGGAATTACCAAGCATAATTTTTCTCCTGTCAGTTCTTCCCATAATAAATAATTATGTAAATTAAAAAGAAAAAATTACTGAAAACCTAAACTCAATAGCTTATTCACTCTTGCTGTTAAAGTATTTAAATATAGTTATGTTTTCCTTTTACTCTAAATAAGTTTTCATTCTCAATAAACTTGTTTTTAACTCACATACCATGATTACACACGTCTCTCCTACTGTTATCTGTAGTCTCAGTCTCCATTCGACAAATTCTTTGTCAAAATGACAGTTGCCTAAACAGAATTTTCTGTCTCTAAGATCAAAATAAGCACAAAGAGTAAAAGTAACTTCCCCTGTTTCAGAAATGAGGTTCCTTTTTCTTTCCAAGAAGTGCCTCCAGGGATCTATCGTGTTCCCTTTGCCATTTAGTTTTACTTCATTTTTCCACCTGTAAGGTAATGATTTTCTCTTTATAGTTGGTCCTTCTTTGTATCTAAATCCCATCCCAGTAAACTCTGCTCATCCACTATTCCATATTTGAAAGAATACTGGAGTACCTAGGGTCTCTTTGTCCTTAACTCCTCAGGGACTACAGTGACTTAAGAGGGGACTTGCTAGAAATTTTGACCTTGAGAATCCAACCTCCCCGTTGCAATTAAGTAAAATCATGAACACAAAAGCTTGGGCCATGGGGAAAATATGAAAAATAGCATCATAAATTGCTTACAAACCAAATGAATTCTACATAATTCTGCCATTTGACTTTCCTTCCTGTAGAATAAATCCTGAATTTCAGATCAATCTCTTCTCTAGGTCATTTTCCTGCCCTTGTTATTTATACATGGACCCTTAAGTATATTTTCAAGCTCCAAAGAAATTTTCAAATCGATTCATAATGCTGTTTGGGCCCTTTTATTGAAATAGTTATTTTTTCCAAGGAATTGACATTTCCTTGAGGGCTAGGTGAGAGTCATGGGGAAAAAATTCCCTGGATAAAAGGATTTCGGAGTCCCTTTTGATAGCAACGTAGCTGACTTGTGAATCCTAAATAGAGTATTTAGTGTTTACTTTGTATTGGGCACTTTTTTTTTTTTAATCTCAGCTTAATATGAATTACATTATTTAGCATTCCCCAGAGCCTCAGCAATATAGTATGTTATCAAACTTTTGGATTTTTTTCCAACTTGATAATGGATAAATTGTAAATGTCATTTTGTTTTCCATTTCACTCATTATGAATGAGGTTGTGAATCTTTTTTGTTTGTTTATAAGCCATTTGCCTTTTGTTGTGAAATATCTTCCCATATTTGAAGGTGCTGTTGCCCATTTCCTTACTGGGTTGTAAATCTTTTGCTTCTTGATTTCTGGGAGCTCTTTAGATATTAGGGAGGTTATTCATTCATCAATGATTTGAATAGCATTTTTCTTTATTGTCGTTTGTGGCTTGACCTGGATCATTACATTTTTTTCCATTGAATTATAACATGCATTCATAAAAGTATAAAAATCACAATTGTACAGCTCAATGAACTTTTACAAACTGGATATACCCCTGTAAAGCAACACAGAGTCAAGAGATGGAATATATTCACTACACCAGGAATTTACCTTGTACCTTTTCTCAGTCACCATGCCCTAAAATATAAGCACTGTGCTGTCTATTGAAATCACAAATCATATTTGCTTGTTTTTGAAATTTAGATAAATGGGCTCATGTTGTATACACTCTTTTGTGTCTGATTTCTTTTGCTCAACATTGTTTCTCTGAGAGTCAGCTATGCTATTACATATGCTATTAGTTCATTCATTCTTATTACCATATGTTTCTACATTTGTGAATATAACACAATTATTTTTTTTACATTTGGGTAGTTTAATTTCGGGGCTATTACAGATAGTGTTGATACTGCTGCACATGTCTTTCAGTGAACAAATGCAAATATTTGTTTGGATCTGTATTTAGGAGTGAATTTGCTGATTTAAATGCTTTAGAGTATATTCTTTTCCAAAGTTTTGAAATAATCTGTACTCCCACCACATGTACAAGCATTCATTTTCCCCATAGACTCTTTACTTTGTAATGTCATTTTTTTTAATTACACTTTCTGTTTGGTATCTCATTATGGTTTAATTTGCATTTCCCAGATGACTATGTGGATGAACAACTTTTTATATTAGCTATTTGCTTATCCTCTTTTATAAAATATCTGTTTGAATCTTTTATCTATTTTTTTCTATTAGGTTTTATGTCTTTTATTGATTTCTGGGAGTTATTTACAAATTCTGGATATCATTACTTGTAAAATAAACGCATTATAAATGTCTTCTTCTACTCCGTAGCTTGTCTTTTCACTCTCTTAATGCTGTCTTAACTTTTAAAATGAAAAAATTAAAAATACAAAAAATATAGAGAATGGCGTAATAGACATTATGTACCCACCACACAGCTTCAACAATCATCAATAGCTGGCCTATTTTGTCTCCTACAAATTAAATATTTATGCTCATCAAAAGACTTTATCAAAAGAGAACCTACAAACTAGGAAAAGGATCTCTGGGAATGACATATCTGATAAGGGTCTAATCTCTAAAATTTATAAGAAACTTAAACTATTCAACAACAAAAAGAAAATCCAACTAAAAAATGGGCAAAGGACATGAACAGACACTTACCAAAGAGGACATTTAAGCAGCCAACAAGCACAGGAAAAGATGCTCTCGATTGTTAGCCATTACCCATACCCGTTGCCATTGAGTCAATTTTGACTCATAGCGACCCTATAGGACAGAGTAGAACTGCCCCATAGAGTTTTCAAGGAGCACCTGGTGGATTTGAACTGCCAACTTTTGGTAAGCAGCCTTAGCACTTAATCACTATGCCACCAGGGTTTCCCATTAGCCATTAGAGAAATGCAAATCAAAAACACAATGAGATATCATCTCAGCCCAACAAAAATGGCACTGATTAAAAAAAAAGGACAAAAAACAACAATGCTGGAGAGGTTGTGGGGAGATTGGAATCCTTATCCACTGCTGGTGGAATTGTGAAAGGTACAACCTTTACTGAAAATGGTATGGCACTTCCTCAAAAAGCTAGAAATAGAAAAACCTTATGATACAGCAATTCTTTTCCTTGGTGTATACCTAAGAGATCTGACAGCAGTGACACAAATAGACATATGCACAGTTATGTTCATTGCAGCATTTTTCACAATAGCGAAAAGACGGAAACAACCTAAGTGCCCATCAGTTGATGAACAGATAAACAAATTGTGGTACATACATACAATACAATGTTAAAGAGCTATAAAGAATAATGATGAGTTATCAAAACATCTTATAACATGGATGAACCTGGAAGACATTGTATTGAGTGAAAGAAGTCAATCACAAAAGGACAAATGTATGATCTCACCTTTATAAAAAGACAAGACTAGGTATACATATAGAAACCAACGTTGATTGGTGGTTACCAGGGATGGTAGGGCTAGGAGGGGGAATCACTCTCTAGATAGTAGAAACTTCTTATTTGGAGATAGGAAAGGCAGTATAAAATGTAGGTGAAGTGTGCACAATTTGACCAATGTATATGATGATACTAAGAAGTATGCAAAAATAAGGGATTTTTGGTAAATGCTATAACATATACAACTTTGCAATAACAACCAAAAGATATGTGTGCAGTTACATAGTAGGTATTTATGCATATATGTGTAAAGGAATGCACACATATAGTTGTATCTGTAGGCATATGTATATACATGTATGTGTGTGCTGCATATATATTCATATACATAAAATAAAGCCCATGGGGGTACAGTTAGATGTAACCAAACACATTGTGGGATTGGTTTACTGGGTCTGAAGGCTTAAGGCCATAATCTCATGGGAAAACTCAATTAACATAACATAGCTCATAAAGTTTATGTTCTACATCCCAGTTTGATGACTAGTGTCTGGGGTCTGAGAAGCTTGTGAGCAGCAATCTATGATAAAATTATTGGTCTCTACTCTTTTTTTTCTACCACTCTTCTGGAGTAAAAAAGAAAGAAGGAATCTAAAAGACACAAAGAAGAAACTAGTCTACAGAACTAATAGCCTACATGAACCACAGCCTCATCTATCCTGAGGCTAGAACGAGACAATGCCTGGTTACCACTACCAACCAACCTGTCTGACCAGGAATACAATAGATGGTCCTGGACAGAATGAAAGAAAAGTGTAGAACGACACTCAAATTCTTAAAAAAAGTTCAGAATTACTGAACCAGTAGAAACTAGAGGAACCCCTGAGATTATCGCCCTGGGATACCCTTTAAACATTTTACTGAATCCACTCCCAGAGGTGACCTTTCAGCTAAATAACAGGCTGAATCATAAAATAAACAATATCAACCATGAGTACTATGCTTCTTTAAAAAAAAAAAAAAATCTATATGAGACCAAACAGTCAACATTTATCCTAAAGCAAAGATGAGAAAGAAAGGCGTGCAGGAAAACTAGATTAACAGAAATGAAACGACTAGAATGGAAATACAGTCACGTACCACATGATGTCCATTCAGGCAACATCCAACCAGATATACATCCATGGTTCCATGAGATTATAATAGAGTTCAGAAATTGGAATTGATGCATGTCACAAAGAAGCACCTCTTTGTTATTACGAACCATTGTATTTACCTCGAATTTTTTATGCAATAGGCTTTTTGGGGGTTAGTTCATAAGTACAGGTTGTATGTAAGTTGGACATTCATAATCCCAGGATGCCTCTATATAACATGGTGTTCATGCAACATCCAAATCACATAACATTGTATTTCACAGAATGTATTGTAGATGTTAAATGACACATGACCGTAATGAGAATGTTGACACATTTCAAAAATGTAACCAATGTCACCGAATAATATGTATAGAAATTGTCAAATTGGAACCCAATTTGCTATGTAAACTTCCACCAAAAGCACAATAAAACATTGTGTAAAAAAGGATGGTCCGTTTTGATTAATCTATACTCCTTACCAATGCTTCAAGAATTATCCTGAAACTAATCCAAAATCATGTATTTCTTCTGTAAATTTTTCAATATTCATCTCTAAAAAAACATACATAAAGGTGCTTTTAGAAAATGTTAATAATATCCTTTCTGCAACATTAAAAAATTAAAAATAATTTATATCTTCCAATATGAGATAATATTCATATTTATAGTGTTTATGGATGAAAAAATTTATTAAGTGTAATGTCCAACTTTTCAACATTTTCCCTTTTGATTGATGCTTTTTTTTTTTTGTATTATTTATGGAATCTTTCTCTACCTCAAGGCCATGGAGATATTCTCTTCTATTTAGAGCTATTATCATTTTACCTTTCACATTTAAATATACAATTCATTAATTATTCTTATGTGTGTTATAAAACCCATCACTGTCAAGTCTATTCCAACCCATAGTGACCATATAGGACAGAGTAGAACCCGCACAGTTTCCAAGGAGTGGCTGGTGGATTCGAACTGCCAACCTTTTGGTTAGTAGCCATAGCTCTTAACTACTGCACCACCAGGGCAAGGGGTCAGTATTTATCTTTTAAACAGCATTTATTAGAAATACCACCCTTTCCATACTGCACTGCAGTGTACCCTTTATCATAGATCACATACTCAGGTAATTGTACGTATGTCTGTAGACTATTCAGTTTTACTATCATTTCACCCATACTGTGCTATCTTATATAGCTTTAAATAAGTTTGATTTCTGGTAGTCCAGGCCCTCTAGTCTAGTTTTTATTCTTCAAGTTTACCTTTTGGTTCTTTGCATTTCCACATGAATTTTAAAATCAGTTTTATCAATATCCAAAAAAAATTCCTTTGGAATTCTGATTGGGATTGTTTCCTAATGGAAAATCATTATCCCTTGCCCAGTTTCTAAATCTGCACCAGTTCACAAACCCAGATTCTATCAATTGAAGGGAAAGACAGGTCCACAGTAAATTTATTTAGTAGTAATTCAGCCAGTTTTCTCCAGTAGTATCTAGGGCCATTTACCTGAAAAACTGTACACGACAGAAACGGAAATATCCAGATCTTTGATGGGTTGTTAGATGTCTGAACTAATTTTGATACCAGGAGACACAAACTGTCATAATGGCCTCACTGTTGTGGGAGGGACATAAGGACCCCAAGGTTGTAAATGGAGTTCTGTCTCAAATCTATCTCACAGTTGATTTAATGGATCCACCAAAAAATATTTTAAAAAAGCCTAATGCTGTAGAGTGGATTCCAATTCATAGCGACCCTATAGGTCAGAGTAGAACTGCCCCACAGGGTTTCCAAGGGAGAAGCTGTGGGTTTGCACTGTGGACCTTTTGGTTAGTAGCCAAGCACTTTAACTACTGCATCACCAGGGTTCCTTAATGAATCCACAGACCTCCCCTACTGATCATCTCCCAATTTCCTATGCACGTAATCAGACTGGAGATACTTAGTAGCTAGCGGAACCCTAAATTTGATCCTTAACTTGTGGAGTAAGGTCTGTCGGAGTACTATAGGTCAAGTGGAAGTCTTTGAAATTGCACCCCACAACCAAGATTAAAAAAACAAAAAACCAAACTCATCATCGAGTCGATTCCAACTCATAGCAACCCTGTAAGACAGAGTAGAACTGCCCCACAGAGTTTCCAAGGGGTGCCTGCAGGATTTGAACTGCCAACCTTTTGGTTAGCAGCCATAGCTCTTAACCACTATGCCACCAGGGTTTCCACAACCAAGATAGTACATTCCTCATTCCAGGTAAATGATGACAATGCAATCTCAAAGACTTCAAGAATAGAAGAAAGGTAGTTACCATCATATTGACATTTATTTCATCAGTCTCATCCATGCAAAAATAAGATGGTTAGTGGTAGATAACAGTGGGCTGACTACCTCAAACTTTGCCAGGTGGTGAGCCCAAATGCAGCTGCGCTAATGAGTGAGTATCTTTACTAGAAGAGATCCTCTCACACTCTCACTCTTGTTTTTGGTATAGGATTATTGATTTGGTGCATGGTTTGTTTCCACTACTGTTCGTAAGGAGGATTAAAACAGTTTGCATTCATTTTTGACAGACAACAGTATACATTCATGGCTTTACCCCTACCCTCTGTCACAATATAATCTCAATAGAACTTCATTATCTGAACATTCCACAAAATATCACACTGACCAACTATATCGATAACATTGGAAGACAGGCCTGGCAATCTGTTTCCAGAAGGTCACCACCTTGAAAACCTTATGGAAAAGCTCTGCTCTGCACACATGAGGTTGCCATGAGTTGGACTTGACTGGATGTCAAGTAACAACAACTTGTTAATAATACCTGAGGAACAGTAAGTCATAATTTCTTTAGAGATACACTGATTAGAGATATGTATTCTCCAGATAGTGGGAAATAAATCCTTCAAGGATTCAGGATGCTGTCACACTGATGATATTTTTAGGAATTGGTTCAATGAGCTTCTATTCATAAGGTTTTCACTAGCTAATTCTTTTCAGAAGTAAACTGCCAGATTCTTCTTCCCAGTATTTTCAATCTCATCATATGCATGTGAAAGCTGGACAATGAATAAGAAAGACTGAACAAGAATTGATGCCTTTGAATTGTGGTGTTGGCGAAGAATATTGAGTATACCATGGACTGCCAAAAGATCAAACAAATCTGTCTTGAAAGCAGTACAACCAGAATGCTCTTTAGAAGCAAGGATGGTGTGAATGAGTCTTACATAATTTGAACAAGTTGTCAGGATGGGTCAGTCCCTGGCAAAGGACATCATGCTTGCTAAAGTACAGGGTCAGTGCAAAAGAGGAAGACCCTCAATGAGATGGATTGACACAGTGGGCAGAACAATGGGCTTAAGCATAACAACAATTATAAGGATGGTGCAGGGCCTGGCAGTGTTTTGTTCTGTGGTACATAAGGTCGCTATGAGTCAGAACCGACCTGACTCAACATTCAGTGAACTCAGAGTCTGTTTACTGACAAAGGCCTGAAAATGAGCTATGGCAATAGTTCTCCACTGTAGCCATAGAAGTCAATTCCTTATTCACCGTTCTTAGGAATTTTGGTTGTACAACTCAAATTGAATTGCTGCTGACTTTTTTCTTTCCGGTTTTGTGGACACCCTGCTCAATTAACTGCCACCTGTTTCCCACAGATCCAACCATTCTGATTTCTGCTAAGCTCTTCTGATTTTTTGCTCCAGGCCTGCTGCTCATTGTAGAAAATTCACCCACCATGTCTCTATTGAATATGTGTTTTCATACGGTCTCTACCACTCTGGTATAGAATCAATCCTACTGAAATAAAGAAGCCCATTTCAATGGAATCATTTCCAAACACTTTATTTGACTAATTAAAAGGGTAGTATGAATTGGAGTTGACTCAGAGACAACAGGTTTTGTTTTTGGAAATGTTTATCCTTTAAAAATCCTAATGCTTCCCTCACCAATATCATGGTGAAAGCAATATCCTCTGGACTCTCCCCTGGGCATGAAAAAAAGTAAGTGAGAGGGTCAAACATGTCTAATTTACTCCAAAATGTTCATCATCCTAGGTTTTCATATTTCTTCCTCTATAATATAATAAGTAAATCATGGCATCTCACTTTATTTAATACTTCATTTAACATAAGCCACTGATCACTTGAGATTTCCATCAACAAAATTAGCAAACTGTTATAGCCTCTCCCAGCTGTTTGAGGTAGCACATTTAATTAGAATCTCTTTTAAGTCTACCTGTATTGATAAACTTGTCTTAATCTCTATTTGACTTACCAACACATACTCTCCAGGTTTTTCTGTAATTTAAAATAGTTCCCTGTAATGAAGTACTTACTTAAGGCAAGCCTTGGGAAACGAAGTGTATGCAGTGATAGATAAGTATGTTAATAATGATGAATACAAGAATTCTGGATTAGTCTGGATACTTCTGGCTGCATTGGAGAGCTAACAGCACCTTTCTTCTCTGGTAGTTACAGGCTGATGTGCCAAAATGCCAGTCCATGCCAGCTTCTGTGGTGTTGAGAATATTTCAAATAAATCAGAGTACTATGATTCTCCAAATGAATCTTTCTTTGTAGCTCAGATATCGTTATGCCTTTTATTTGGTGACGTGAACCTTGACTTGCTTGAAGGCCCTGAAATATCATGTGTGGCAGTACATTCAAAAGGATTCCGATTATCATGTTCATCTGCAACACCAGTTAGAGGACTTTCCTGTCTCCCTGCAGTAACCTGGAGGTATGACTTTGGTTGTGTATCAGGAGACTGACAAAAATCTTAAAACTTTCCTATTTTAAACTATAAAAATAGATCATGTCATGAGCCATTAAAAAAAAAGTCTCAATAAATCCTGAAGGACAGAAACCAGAGAAGTTCTCTGACAATAACAAAAGTAAATTAGAAACAATAATAACATATCTAGGAAACCCCAAACTATTTGTAAATTAAGCAAAACATTTCTAAATAATCTATTGTTTAAAGAACATATCATAACTTAATGGTGTGATAATGACAACACATCAAAGCTTGTATGCAGTTAAAGCACGGCTTATAGGAAAATTTATAGCCTCAATAACTTACAATCAATGCCCTAAGCTGTCACCTTTTGAAGCTGGAAAAAGAAGAGTGAAGTAAGCCCAAAGAAAGAAAATAATTTTTAAAAACAGAGGAAATTAAAAAAAAAAAGCAGTAAAGAAAGTCAACAAAAGTTAGGTTTTAGAAAAGACTAATAAAATTGATAAACTCCTAGCAAAACGTTTTTTTTTTAAATGTCAATATCAGGAATGAAAGAGCAGATACCACCAGAGGTCCTACAGACACTAAAAAGGTTATAAAGGAGTTATGAACAAGTTAACCAGTTGGCACGGACTCAACTCCAGCCCATAATGACTCCATGTGTGTCAGAGAAGAACAGTGCTTTGTAGAGTTTTCAGTGGTTGATTTTTCAGAAGTAAACTCTCAGGCCTTTCTTCTAAGACAGGGCTGGGTGGAATTAAACCTCCAACTTTTTGGTTAGCAGTCAAGCATGGCAATCCTTTGTACCATCCTGGGGCTCCTCTAGTGTCAATAAATTCGGCACCTTACATAAAATGTATAAACTCTTATTAAAAAATACACACCAAATGTTTGCTTACATATATATTTGCCACAATTAAAAAGAAGAAGAAATACATACTGCCAAAACTCAAATCAGAAGAAATAGAAAATTTTAAATAGCCCTCTATCTATAAAGGAATGAAATTTGCATTCCAAGGTCCTTGTTCTGCTTGAATTTTACAGGAAGCAGACTCTGATATAGTGCTGGAGGTTTATCTGAAAGTGCTCTTGGAGTCAACATTCATGGAATAGAAGGGAAGGAAGCAGGATTGGAAATAAACCATAAACCCGTTGCCATTGAGTCAATTCCCCCTCATAGTGACTTTATAGGACAGAGTAGAACTGCCTCATATGGTTTCCAAGTAGTGGCTAGTGGATTAACTGTCAACTTTTTGGTTAGCAACCAACTCTTAACCACTGTGTCACCAGGTAGGGAGATGTAAAACTATGATTCAGGTTAGAAGAAGCCTTAGCTGACCATGTAGAGTTCTTAAAGTGGGATGATCCTACAGAGCTCTCCTGAGGTGGTTCAAGAGGGCTGGGGTTTTATACATTGCCCAGTTGTACACCATCTTTGAGCCCATTGTTGCAGCCATCATGTCAATTCATTTCATGAAGGGTTTTCCTTATTTTGCTGATCCTCTACTTTACCAAATATGATGACCTTTTCTAGCGATTGATTTTTCCTAATGGAGTGTTCAAACTTAAGCAAGATGAAATCTCACCATCCTTGCTTCCAAGCATGATTCTGGCTGCACTTCTTCCAAATCTGACTTGTTTGTTCTTCTGGCAGTGCATGGTATAGTCAATATTCTTCTCCAACACTTCATCCGTAAATATAATTAAACATTTTAAAAGGAAATAATACCAATCTCAAATAAGTTATTTCAAAATACAGAAAAAGAAGAAATACTTCCCAACTCATTTTGAGACCAGAAGACCGCTGATACAAAAACATCACAATGACATACTAAGAAAATCTTTCATGACTGTAGATGCAGAAACCCTTATCAAAATATTAGCAGGTTAGAATAAGCTCCAAAACTACTTGAGTGCATAAATAAGGGGAACTGATAGTTTTATGGTATTGAATCCTCCTGTTCAAGAACACAATGTAATTTTTCATTTCTTCAAATCCCTTTTTGTTTGCTTCAACAGGTTAATTAAAAGTTTCATTGTTTATGTTTTGCATATTTCCTGTAAAGTTTTTGCCAGATTTGGAGTGTTTTATTTACTTGTTTTGCTATTTTTAATGTCTTATCTTCCATTATCTTTCATGTGTATGTGAAGCCCATGGATTTCTGTAGATCAATTTTACATCCAATATCTTGCTTATTTTCTTATTATTTATGCTGTGTTGTTGATGCTGCTATTGTCTTTGAGTTTAAATGAGAGTACTTTGGGGAATAAAATTATTAGCTCATGTATCTTCATTTAAGTACTCATGAATGTTGTTGCAGAGAAGTCTGGAACTGGCTTGACTTTTACGTTTAAATAAGATCATTTTGTTCAACTGACCAATTGATTTTTTTTATCTTTAAAGTCCAGTAATTTTAATAGATCTTTTCCCACTCTGTGTTAATTTTTTTCTAACCTGAAACAAAGTAAGCATTTTTCAGTGTTGATCCATACCTTTGTTCATATCTTGTGAGGCACATTGTACCTTTTACTATTTTTTGATTCTATACTTCCTTGGTTGTTTCTTTTTCTCAGTTTTAACAATCCTTACTTCTTTATTCCTTCCATGATTTCACCTGTCTATTCTCCCTTCTGTGACTATAATTTTTATTTTTATTTCTTCTGTTCTTAATTTTTCCTTCTGTTTCTGGGCTGAGTTATACCAGCTCATGCTTTATTCCCAATTGCTATTTTACCATATATTTTCTGACTTTTTGTATTTATGGCTTTATAATGTTCTAGTTTCATACAGTCAGTAATGTTTTTAAGGCTTCCTTTTTTAAAAGTAATGACATTATGTTTAGTCATAATCCTTAACTCCTGCATGGCAACAATTTTGTAGTAAGTATTCTCATCTGCCATCTATTTTCCTATTACTTTGTTGGTTCCTTCTTTTAGAATTTTGTACATTCCCAATTACAGACTTTTTAAATCATTATTAAAGCCTGGTTCTCTCCTGATTATTCATTATAAATCAATTTAGTTTTTGTTTTCCTAGATTAACTTTTTGTAGGAGATACACATTGGAAAGAGGCAAGTCTTTGTTCCAGGCCAGTAAAAATATTGTTTATGACCCAGCTTAAATGTGTATGAGACAGCTGTTTTGGCCTTCAGTTTTCTTCAATCAACTCAGCTTTTCTGCTCTAGGCCTGCTATAATAAAGTCTCTGTACTCTCCACTTTTTCAACAAGCACTTTACCTCTGTGATTCCTAGTTCTGCTTTTCCTAGATGCCACACAGAGATCCAAGAAGATTTATATTCCCAGCCTTCATTCAGGATTCAGGTTGCTGTAACAGGAGACAATATATTAATATTATATATTAATTAATACACAACTACTATAATTGTAATCAATGTGTTAATATGCATGCTATAGTAATATATTATCCTAATATAATTACAATGAGTATATTAATATGTGTAATATATATTAATATATAATCATATCATATCATATTAAGTATAATATATTGCTTTATACTGCAGACCTAGCCATTTGTTTAGGAGAAATGGGCTTTTTCTGTTATTTTTGAGTCCAGCAGTGATGGATGTACTCTGTCTTAAGGCCCCGTTTACCCTTACTACTTTCAGAAATCATTAGTTGGTGTTCTGGTTTGTGGAGGTATCTTAGATTATTTTGCTTTTGTTCTATTTATTAATTTTCAGTTTGTTTTTGAAAGAAGGTAAAAAAAAAATCGTCATTTTATGCAGCCGTAATGACTTTGGAATTTTTTTCTCCCATTGCTGATTTTCCTGTGAGATCATTACAGAGCTAATGTTTATATGTTACTGTAAGATAATATCTCCAGCACAGAAGGCTAGTCAATTAAAAAAAAAAAAGCTTATTAAATAGCAGTGGTAGTTATATTAGGTTACACTGTATAGTATTTTATGAATGGAGGCAAAAGGCAATATTTATAAATTCTACACTGTTTCTCAGGTCTATCAAAACATTACCACTGGTGTTTCTGTTGCTTTTATACGCATTACATTTCTTTCTCCTCTGATTCATTTGGTAAATTGCTACTAGGGATACACACTGCCAAATATGCTGCTCTATGCTGAAATCATGGAGTTGTGGTGGTGTGGTGGTTAAGCACTTGCCTGCTAACCAAAAGGCCAGCAGTTTGAATCCACTAGCCGCTCCTTAGAAACTCTATGGGGCAGTTCTACTCTGCCATATAGGATCTCTATGAGTTGGAATTCACTTGATGGCAATGAGTAATGCTGAAATCATAAATATCTTTGTCAGCAAAATGTCTTTCAAAACTTTAAATCACTAATAAGAAGGTATGTTCAATTAAAAAAACAAGGCATTGAGTTAGAAGATGTAGAATGTATGGTTCATCTGTAGTTGTGGGGCAATGGATGGCTTTTAGGTGGTCTTTCTCGCCATGGTCTTGTAACTCCCACCAAATGATTGGGTGGGACTATGCAAATGAGGTGTTGTGGCCCACCAAGGGAATTGGACAGCTTGCTAATAATGCTAGTAAGGTTTATGGCATCTTGTGGGGGTAGGATCATGTAAAAAAAATGTGTGGAACCCTAACTAGTGGATTAGTCAGTTTTGCTATTCTGCTAGGCTTAAAGAGAGACACAAAGAGAGAGAGAAGCTGTAATATGGAAGACAAGGAGACACAGCAGTGCAGCAGTAGCAAGGGCAATAGTAGCACAAGATGGCAGGAACCGGGAGACTGGCACCAGACAGCTGTGGTGGGGCTTGCTGGTCCTTGGAACTAAGAGTTGTAACTCTTGCCAAAGAGGGTCTCAAGCAAGGCTCAGCAGCAGAAGGTGAGAAGAAGTTGTCCTGATCTGAGAACTGTTTCCTGAGTCATATCTGATCCTGAATTGTAAACTGTGGCTTCCCTAATAAACTCCACAACTGTGAGTGCTGTCTGTGAGTTCCGTGTGGCCATTGCAATGAATTATCAAACCCAGCAGAGAAGTAGAGAGTGCCATGGGAGGGACAGCTAGTGTCAGAATTGGTAAAATGTTGGAGAGAGGGGGTAAGTCTGACCTCTGCCTCACAGGAATCAGCCTTGGGCTGTTGATCTTAATTCTCCTTCCTCCTTGTGAAGTTAGAGGAGGTCAGATGCTGCTGCCACATCATTTTTACAGTAGTATTTATTTATTTTTTTTTTACACTGGACTTCTCCCATGACTTCTATGACACTGAATTTTCAACCATATAAAGAAAACTTCTATCAAAAATGGTTTAAAAATCAATAAAACATTGTATACAAGAATGTATTGTGACTAGTGAAGCACATACCAACTAAAACCATTATAAGTTCTTTTATGCATTTTTGCATCTTTTATAATAACAGTAATAGTAATGATTATT